>NW_018744943.1:0-98873 GCF_001683475.1 Chenopodium quinoa
TCCTTACTCTACCCTTGAAGAGCTCATTTATCTTAGCACATAAGATTGAGCAGCAGCAAAAAGCAAGAGGCAAAAGTGAATCATCACGTTTTGCATCTCAAACCTCATTTCCCCAAACAAAGCAAACATCCAATTTCCCACCTTTAAAACCCAACGTCCAATCAGCCTACTTCTAAACCACCTTCACAAAACACCCAAGATTCCAACCCAAAACCAGCCCCAAGAAGATGTTTTCGGTGTCAAGGCCTTGGACATTTGGCTAGTGATTGTCCAAATAAAAGGATTGTCACTTTGATTGAGCATGAAGAGGAGGATGAATTAGAAAATGAAGTGGACAGCAACCTTGAGGAGAATGATGAGTATGCGTGTCTTGGACCAGACGAAGGAGAATGCTTGGTGGTTCGACGCACACTTAGCAATATGGTTGGCAAAGAAGGAAGTTTGCAACGTGAGTCAATCTTTCACACTCGTTGCACCATTGGTGGAAAGGTATGTACAATGATTATTGATGGAGGTAGTTGTACCAATGTAGCTTCACAAGTAATGATAGACAAGCTGAAACTTAAAACCGTTCCTCACCCTAAACCTTATGCGATTCAGTGGTTAAATCATGGTAAAGGGATTCAAGTAACACAACAAGTCTTGTTATCATTTAGCATTGGTAAAACTTATGAAGAAGAATTGTGGTGTGATGTTTATACCTATGAATGCATGTCATATTTTACTTGGTAGACCTTGGTTATTTGATAGGCGTGTGATGCATGATGGGTATAAAAACACATATTCCTTCACTAAGGATGGACGGAAAATACTTCTTACCCCCCTAAACCTCAAAAACGGTCACCCCATATCCACACCCCCTACTTACCTTACCACTCCATAAAAATCAGAATTGCATGAGTATAAAGCTCACAAACCATTCATTTTAAGCCAACTGATGTCCCTTCCAAACCGTCACAAAGAAGAGCCACACCCACTCCTCACCCCTCTTCTCAAAACCTTTTCCTATGTTTTCCCCGAAGACATTCCCCATGGCTTACCCCAAAACGTGACATACAACACAAAATTGATCTTGTTCCCGGATCAATGCTCCCAAAACAAACCAGCCTATGCAGCTTATGATGTTACTCATGTTGCTAACTTGTTTTTCAATGAGATTGTTCGTTTACATGGTGTACCTAAATCCATGTGAGTGATCGTGATCCAAAATTTCTAAGTCATTTTTGGCTTACATTATGGAAGAAGATGGGCACGAAATTGAACTTTAGCACTTCAAGTCATCCTCAAACAGATGGCCAAACCGAAGTGACTAATAGAACTTTGGGATCCTTGTTGCGTTCTTTGGCTACTAAACGTCCCAAGCAATGGGAAGAGATGCTTCCTCATGCGGAGTTTGCTTACAAATCGTGTGCCTAGCAAGACAACAGGTTTGAGTCCTTTTGAAGTGGTGTATGGATTCAATCCGTGCACTCCTATGGACCTCACTCCCATTCCCTCACCAAGCAAGTTCAGCAAAGATGCCGAGGTGCGTGCAAACGAAATCAAGTCTATGCATGAGCAAGTTCGTTCCAAAAATTGAACAAGCTAATGCAAAGACTAAGGCATACTATGACAAGAAACGAAAGGAGGTCCATTTTCAGCCCGGTGACTTAGTTTGGATTCACCTTCGAAAGGAAAGATTTCCTTCCAAAAGACGGTCCAAGGTTTAGTCCTCGTAGTGATGGTCCATTTGCCATTGTTGAAAAGGTGAATGATAATGCTTACAAGGTTGAGTTGCCCGGAGATTATGGTGTTTCTAGCACCTTTAATGTGGCTGATTTGTCACCTTATTATGATGAGTTTGAAGAGTTGCCGAGTTTGAGGGCAAACTCTTTTCAAGAAGGGGGGAATGTTGTAGCCAAGCCTAACAACTTGGTTATGGACATTTCGTTGGTTCAAGATGTAGCATCATGTTTTGGTGCTATGCATTCTATCCTTGGGCAGCAAGATATTCAACCCTTGAATTTCTTGTTGTTCTTATTAACTAGTTTATTCTAGTTCATTTTATGCTTTGAATAAATTGTAAACTTTAGTCTTATTTTAAGTTTGCAAATTAGCTATATTTTTCTTAGTTATTTTTAGCTGGTTATAGTTCGAAAATATAATGTCACATTCACACAAAGTACAAGTGCAAGATACATCAAGACGGCAGCCATTTAAGCTTGTGAACGAAGCATGGAATCCGAAATTCTTTTCAAAGGAATTTCAAGGCTTTAACTTGGGTGTTACAATCAGCATCATTAAGGAGTTACAAGCTTTCAATTGAGTCTTCAAGTGGCCGTTTACTTCAGCCAGCAACTGGTACATTCAAGAGGCGTCCAAGTACATCCTTGACCACATACATTCAAGCTTAATTCAAGGCTTGAAACAAGGAGGAGTTACACTTCACTTACTGCTTGAATTGGGCGTGAAAAGGGGAGCTGTTACACCTCCAAGTTGCTGCTTTGTTGGGCGTGAATCAAGGGGAGTTATACTCTCTTATTTCTGATTTTATTTGGAGGTTACAAACCACCATTTTCTCTTTGATGTATCTAGTTAAGTAAGGCTTCTTTTATTAATGTATCTAGACAACAAAAGCTGAATTGTACTTAGCTTTAGGCGTGTAACAAGTGAGCTGAAAAGTCACTTAAGTTAGCTTGTACTTAAGGATGCTTGTTCACTATAAATAGCAAGCAAATGTGAATGAAAAATCAGATTATTTCGAACAAAAAAAACTTGTCTTACATTCGTTTCTTGGATTAGAAACAAAAACCTGAAATTCTTGGATTTGGAATTTCGTTTCCTTTGCTTAGTTAGCTAGTTTAGGCTACTAGTTGGCTTGTGATCTTAGGAATCCAAAACGTTTCTTAGTGGTGTGACTGTATCTAAGAAGCCTTTGGTTCTTTAGCCTTATCTATCCCTTGGTTTATCCCTTGTGTATTTCGAGTGTTACTCCAAATATACAACAAAGCACATTCAAACAAAGCTATTTTAATCAAATGAAAGTCAAATACATTCTACAAAGCTAATTGAATCAAATGAAAGTAAAACACATTCAAACAAAGCTATTTGAATCAAATTAAAGTCAAACACATTCAAACAAAGCTATTTGAATCAAATGAGAGTCAAATACATTAAAACAAAGCTAATTAAATCAAATAAAAGTCTAATACATTCTACAAAGCTAATTGAATTATATTAAAGTCAAACACATTCAAACAAAGCTAATTGAATCAAATGAAAGTCAAACACATTCAAACAAAGATTTTGAATCAAATGAAAGTCAAATACATTCTACAAAGCTAATTGAATCAAATGAAAGTGAAACACATTCAAATAAAGCTATTTGAATCAAATGAAAATCAAACACTTTCAAACATAGTTATTTAAATCAAATGAAAGTGAAATGCATTCTACAAAACTATTTGAATCAAATGAAAGTCTAAAACATTCAAACAAAGCTATTTGAATCAAATGGAAGTCAAATACATTCTACAAAGCTAATTGTATCAAATGAAAGTCAAACACATTCAAACAAAGCTATTTGAATCAAATGAAAGTCAAATACATTCTACAAAGCTAATTGAATCAAATGAAAGTCAAACACATTCAAACAAAGCTAATTGAATCAAATGAAAGTCAAACACATTCAAACAAAGCTATTTGAAGAAAATGAAAGTCAAATACATTCTCCAAAGCAAATTGAATCAAATAAAAGTCAAACACAGTCAAACAAAGTTATTTGATTCAAATGAAAGTCAAATACATTCTACAAAGCTAATTGAATCAAATGAAAGTCAAACACATTCAAACAAAGCTAATTAAATCAAATAAAAGTGAAATACATTCTACAAAGCTAATTGAATCATATAAAAGTCAAACATATTCAAACAAAGCTAATTGAATCTAATGGAAGTCAAATACATTCTACAAAGCTAATTGAATTAAATTAAAGTCAAACACATTTAAAATAAGCTAATTGAATTTAACAAAAGTCAAACACATTCAAACAAAGCTTTCGAATCAAGTGAAAGTCAAATAAATTCTACAAAGCTAAATGAAACAAATGAAAGTCAAACACATTCAAACAATGCTATTTGAATCAAATGAAAGTCAAATACATTCTACTAAGCTAATTGAATCAAATGAAAGTCAAACACATTCAAACAAAGCTATTTTAATCAAATGAAAGTCAAACACATTCAAACAAAGCTATTTGAATAAAATGAAAGTGAAATGCATTCTACAAAGCTAATTGAATCAAATGAAAGTGAAACACATTCAAACAAAGCTATTTGAATCAAATGAGAGTCAAATACATTCAAACAAAGCTAATTAAATCAAATAAAAGTCAAATACATTCTACAAAGCTAATTGAATCAAATGAAAGTCAAACACATTCAAACAAAGCTAGTTGAATCAACTGAAAGTCAAATACATTCAACAAAGCAAATTGAATCAAATGAAAGTCAAATACATTCAACTAAAGCTAATTGAATCAAATGAAAGTCAAACATATTTAAACAAAGCTATTTTAATCAAATGAATGTCAAATACGTTCAACAAAGCTAATTGTATCAAATGAAAGTCAAACACATTCAAATAAAGCTATTTGAATCAAATGAAATTCAAACACATTCAAACAAAGTTATTTAAATCAAATGAAAGTGAAATGCATTCTACAAAGCTAATTGAATCAAATGAAAGTTAAAACGCATTCAAACAAAGCTATTTGAAGAAAACGAAAGTCAAATACATTCTACAAAGCAAATTGAAACAAATGAAAGTCAAACACAGTCAAACAAAGTTATTTGACAAAAATGAAAGTCAAATACATTCTACAAAGCTAATTGAATCAAATGAAAGTCAAACACATTCAAACAAAGCTATTTGAATCAAATGAAAGTCAAATACGTTCTACAAATCTAATTGTATCAAATGAAAGTAAAACGCAATCAAATAAAGCTATTTGAGTCAAATGAATGTCAAACACATTCAAACAAAGTTGTTTAAATTAAATGAAAGTGAAATGTATTCTACAAAGCTAATTGAATCAAATGAAAGTTAAACGCATTCAAACAAAGCTATTTGAATTAAATGAGAGTCAAATACATTCTACAAAGCTAATTGAATCAAATGAAAGTCAAACACATTCAAACAAAGCTATTTGAATCAAATGAAAGTCACACACATTCAAACAAAGCTATTTGAATCAAATGAGAGTCAAATACATTCAAACAAAGCTAATTAAATCAAATAAAAGTGTAATACATTCTACAAAGCTAATTGAATTAAGTTAAAGTCAAACACATTCAAACAAAGCTAATTGAATCAAATGAAAGTCAAACACATTTAAACAAAGATTTCGAATCAAATGAAAGTCAAATACATTCTACAAAGCTAATTGAATCAAATGAAAGTCAAAGACATTCAAATAAAGCTATTTGAATCAAATGAAAGTGAAATACATTCTACAAAGCTAATTGAATCAAATGAAAGTCAAACACATTCAAACAAAGCTATTTGAAGAAAATGAAAGTCAAATACATTCTACAAAGCAAATTGAAACAAATGAAAGTCAAACACATTCAAACAAAGCTAATTGAATCAAATGAGAGTCAAATACATTCAACAAAGCTAATTGAATCAAATGAAAGTCAAACACATTCAAACAAAGCTAATTGAATCAAATGAAAGTCAAGCACATTCAAACAAAGCTATTTTAATCAAATGAAAGTCAAATACATTCTACAAAGCTAATTGAATCAAATGAAAGTAAAACACATTCAAACAAAGCTATTTGAATCAAATTAAAGTCAAACACATTCAAACAAAGCTATTTGAATCAAATGAGAGTCAAATACATTAAAACAAAGCTAATTAAATCAAATAAAAGTCTAATACATTCTACAAAGCTAATTGAATTATATTAAAGTCAAACACATTCAAACAAAGCTAATTGAATCAAATGAAAGTCAAACACATTCAAACAAAGATTTTGAATCAAATGAAAGTCAAATACATTCTACAAAGCTAATTGAATCAAATGAAAGTGAAACACATTCAAATAAAGCTATTTGAATCAAATGAAAATCAAACACTTTCAAACATAGTTATTTAAATCAAATGAAAGTGAAATGCATTCTACAAAACTATTTGAATCAAATGAAAGTCTAAAACATTCAAACAAAGCTATTTGAATCAAATGGAAGTCAAATACATTCTACAAAGCTAATTGTATCAAATGAAAGTCAAACACATTCAAACAAAGCTATTTGAATCAAATGAAAGTCAAATACATTCTACAAAGCTAATTGAATCAAATGAAAGTCAAACACATTCAAACAAAGCTAATTGAATCAAATGAAAGTCAAACACATTCAAACAAAGCTATTTGAAGAAAATGAAAGTCAAATACATTCTCCAAAGCAAATTGAATCAAATAAAAGTCAAACACAGTCAAACAAAGTTATTTGATTCAAATGAAAGTCAAATACATTCTACAAAGCTAATTGAATCAAATGAAAGTCAAACACATTCAAACAAAGCTAATTAAATCAAATAAAAGTGAAATACATTCTACAAAGCTAATTGAATCATATAAAAGTCAAACATATTCAAACAAAGCTAATTGAATCTAATGGAAGTCAAATACATTCTACAAAGCTAATTGAATTAAATTAAAGTCAAACACATTTAAAATAAGCTAATTGAATTTAACAAAAGTCAAACACATTCAAACAAAGCTTTCGAATCAAGTGAAAGTCAAATAAATTCTACAAAGCTAAATGAAACAAATGAAAGTCAAACACATTCAAACAATGCTATTTGAATCAAATGAAAGTCAAATACATTCTACTAAGCTAATTGAATCAAATGAAAGTCAAACACATTCAAACAAAGCTATTTTAATCAAATGAAAGTGAAATGCATTCTACAAAGCTAATTGAATCAAATGAAAGTGAAACACATTCAAACAAAGCTATTTGAATCAAATGAGAGTCAAATACATTCAAACAAAGCTAATTAAATCAAATAAAAGTCAAATACATTCTACAAAGCTAATTGAATCAAATGAAAGTCAAACACATTCAAACAAAGCTAGTTGAATCAACTGAAAGTCAAATACATTCAACAAAGCAAATTGAATCAAATGAAAGTCAAATACATTCAACTAAAGCTAATTGAATCAAATGAAAGTCAAACATATTTAAACAAAGCTATTTTAATCAAATGAATGTCAAATACGTTCAACAAAGCTAATTGTATCAAATGAAAGTCAAACACATTCAAATAAAGCTATTTGAATCAAATGAAAGTCAAACACATTCAAACAAAGTTATTTAAATCAAATGAAAGTGAAATGCATTCTACAAAGCTAATTGAATCAAATGAAAGTTAAACGCATTCAAACAAAGCTATTTGAAGAAAACGAAAGTCAAATACATTCTACAAAGCAAATTGAAACAAATGAAAGTCAAACACAGTCAAACAAAGTTATTTGACAAAAATGAAAGTCAAATACATTCTACAAAGCTAATTGAATCAAATGAAAGTCAAACACATTCAAACAAAGCTATTTGAATCAAATGAAAGTCAAATACGTTCTACAAATCTAATTGTATCAAATGAAAGTAAAACGCAATCAAATAAAGCTATTTGAGTCAAATGAATGTCAAACACATTCAAACAAAGTTGTTTAAATTAAATGAAAGTGAAATGTATTCTACAAAGCTAATTGAATCAAATGAAAGTTAAACGCATTCAAACAAAGCTATTTGAATTAAATGAGAGTCAAATACATTCTACAAAGCTAATTGAATCAAATGAAAGTCAAACACATTCAAACAAAGCTATTTGAATCAAATGAAAGTCACACACATTCAAACAAAGCTATTTGAATCAAATGAGAGTCAAATACATTCAAACAAAGCTAATTAAATCAAATAAAAGTGTAATACATTCTACAAAGCTAATTGAATTAAGTTAAAGTCAAACACATTCAAACAAAGCTAATTGAATCAAATGAAAGTCAAACACATTTAAACAAAGATTTCGAATCAAATGAAAGTCAAATACATTCTACAAAGCTAATTGAATCAAATGAAAGTCAAAGACATTCAAATAAAGCTATTTGAATCAAATGAAAGTGAAATACATTCTACAAAGCTAATTGAATCAAATGAAAGTCAAACACATTCAAACAAAGCTATTTGAAGAAAATGAAAGTCAAATACATTCTACAAAGCAAATTGAAACAAATGAAAGTCAAACACATTCAAACAAAGCTAATTGAATCAAATGAGAGTCAAATACATTCAACAAAGCTAATTGAATCAAATGAAAGTCAAACACATTCAAACAAAGCTAATTGAATCAAATGAAAGTCAAGCACATTCAAACAAAGCTATTTTAATCAAATGAAAGTCAAATACATTCTACAAAGCTAATTGAATCAAATGAAAGTAAAACACATTCAAACAAAGCTATTTGAATCAAATTAAAGTCAAACACATTCAAACAAAGCTATTTGAATCAAATGAGAGTCAAATACATTAAAACAAAGCTAATTAAATCAAATAAAAGTCTAATACATTCTACAAAGCTAATTGAATTATATTAAAGTCAAACACATTCAAACAAAGCTAATTGAATCAAATGAAAGTCAAACACATTCAAACAAAGATTTTGAATCAAATGAAAGTCAAATACATTCTACAAAGCTAATTGAATCAAATGAAAGTGAAACACATTCAAATAAAGCTATTTGAATCAAATGAAAATCAAACACTTTCAAACATAGTTATTTAAATCAAATGAAAGTGAAATGCATTCTACAAAACTATTTGAATCAAATGAAAGTCTAAAACATTCAAACAAAGCTATTTGAATCAAATGGAAGTCAAATACATTCTACAAAGCTAATTGTATCAAATGAAAGTCAAACACATTCAAACAAAGCTATTTGAATCAAATGAAAGTCAAATACATTCTACAAAGCTAATTGAATCAAATGAAAGTCAAACACATTCAAACAAAGCTAATTGAATCAAATGAAAGTCAAACACATTCAAACAAAGCTATTTGAAGAAAATGAAAGTCAAATACATTCTCCAAAGCAAATTGAATCAAATAAAAGTCAAACACAGTCAAACAAAGTTATTTGATTCAAATGAAAGTCAAATACATTCTACAAAGCTAATTGAATCAAATGAAAGTCAAACACATTCAAACAAAGCTAATTAAATCAAATAAAAGTGAAATACATTCTACAAAGCTAATTGAATCATATAAAAGTCAAACATATTCAAACAAAGCTAATTGAATCTAATGGAAGTCAAATACATTCTACAAAGCTAATTGAATTAAATTAAAGTCAAACACATTTAAAATAAGCTAATTGAATTTAACAAAAGTCAAACACATTCAAACAAAGCTTTCGAATCAAGTGAAAGTCAAATAAATTCTACAAAGCTAAATGAAACAAATGAAAGTCAAACACATTCAAACAATGCTATTTGAATCAAATGAAAGTCAAATACATTCTACTAAGCTAATTGAATCAAATGAAAGTCAAACACATTCAAACAAAGCTATTTGAATAAAATGAAAGTGAAATGCATTCTACAAAGCTAATTGAATCAAATGAAAGTGAAACACATTCAAACAAAGCTATTTGAATCAAATGAGAGTCAAATACATTCAAACAAAGCTAATTAAATCAAATAAAAGTCAAATACATTCTACAAAGCTAATTGAATCAAATGAAAGTCAAACACATTCAAACAAAGCTAGTTGAATCAACTGAAAGTCAAATACATTCAACAAAGCAAATTGAATCAAATGAAAGTCAAATACATTCAACTAAAGCTAATTGAATCAAATGAAAGTCAAACATATTTAAACAAAGCTATTTTAATCAAATGAATGTCAAATACGTTCAACAAAGCTAATTGTATCAAATGAAAGTCAAACACATTCAAATAAAGCTATTTGAATCAAATGAAAGTCAAACACATTCAAACAAAGTTATTTAAATCAAATGAAAGTGAAATGCATTCTACAAAGCTAATTGAATCAAATGAAAGTTAAACGCATTCAAACAAAGCTATTTGAAGAAAACGAAAGTCAAATACATTCTACAAAGCAAATTGAAACAAATGAAAGTCAAACACAGTCAAACAAAGTTATTTGACAAAAATGAAAGTCAAATACATTCTACAAAGCTAATTGAATCAAATGAAAGTCAAACACATTCAAACAAAGCTATTTGAATCAAATGAAAGTCAAATACGTTCTACAAATCTAATTGTATCAAATGAAAGTAAAACGCAATCAAATAAAGCTATTTGAGTCAAATGAATGTCAAACACATTCAAACAAAGTTGTTTAAATTAAATGAAAGTGAAATGTATTCTACAAAGCTAATTGAATCAAATGAAAGTTAAACGCATTCAAACAAAGCTATTCGAATTAAATGAGAGTCAAATACATTCTACAAAGCTAATTGAATCAAATGAAAGTCAAACACATTCAAACAAAGCTATTTGAATCAAATGAAAGTCACACACATTCAAACAAAGCTATTTGAATCAAATGAGAGTCAAATACATTCAAACAAAGCTAATTAAATCAAATAAAAGTGTAATACATTCTACAAAGCTAATTGAATTAAGTTAAAGTCAAACACATTCAAACAAAGCTAATTGAATCAAATGAAAGTCAAACACATTTAAACAAAGATTTCGAATCAAATGAAAGTCAAATACATTCTACAAAGCTAATTGAATCAAATGAAAGTCAAAGACATTCAAATAAAGCTATTTGAATCAAATGAAAGTGAAATACATTCTACAAAGCTAATTGAATCAAATGAAAGTCAAACACATTCAAACAAAGCTATTTGAATCAAAGGAGAGTCAAATAAATTCAAACAAAGCTAATTAAATCAAATAAAAGTAAAATACATTCTAAAAAGCTAATTGAATCAAATGAAAGTCAAACACATTCAAACAAAGCCTTTTAAATCAAACGAAAGTCAAACACATTCAAAAAAAGCTTTTTAATTAAAATGAAAGTCAAACACATTCAAACAAAGCTATATAAATCAAATGAAAGTGAAATGCATTCTACAAAGCAAATTGATCTAAATGAAATTCAAACACATTCAAACAAAGCTATTTGAATCAAATGACAGTCAAACACATTCTACAAAGCTAATTGAATCAATTGAAAGTCAAACACATTCAAACAAAGCTATTTGAATCAAATGAAAGTCAAATACATTCTACAAAGCTAATTGAATAAAATGAAAGTCAAACACATTCAAACAAAGTTAATTGAATCAAATGAAAGTCAAACACATTCAAACAAAGCTATTTGAAGAAAATGAAAGTCAAATACATTCTCCAAAGCAAATTGAATCAAATAAAAGTCAAACACAGTCAAACAAAGTTATTTGATTCAAATGAAAGTCAAATACATTCTACAAAGCTAATTGAATCAAATGAAAGTCAAACACATTCAAACAAAGCTAATTAAATCAAATAAAAGTCAAATACATTCTACAAAGCTAATTGAATCATATAAAAGTCAAACACATTCAAACAAAGCTAATTGAATCAAATGGAAGTCAAATACATTCTACAAAGCTAATTGAATTAAATTAAAGTCAAACACATTTAAAATAAACTAATTGAATTTAACAAAAGTCAAACACATTCAAACAAAGCTTTCGAATCAAGTGAAAGTCAAGTACATTTTACAAAGCTAATTGAAACAAATGAAAGTCCAACACATTCAAACAAAGCTATTTGAATCAAATGAAAGTCAAATACATTCTACTAAGCTAATTGAATCAAATGAAAGTCAAACACATTCAAACAAAGCTATTTTTATCAAATGACAGTCAAATACATTCTACAAAGCTAATTGTATCAAATGAAAGTCAAACACATTCAAACAAAGCTATTTGAATAAAATGAAAGTGAAATGCATTCTACAAAGCTAATTGAATCAAATGAAAGTGAAACACATTCAAACAAAGCTATTTGAATCAAATGAGAGTCTAATACATTCAAACAAAGCTAATTAAATCAAATAAAAGTCAAATACATTCTACAAAGCTAATTGAATCAAATGAAAGTCAAACACATTCAAACAAAGCTAGTTGAATCAACTGAAAGTCAAATACATTCAACAAAGCAAATTAAATCAAATGAAAGTCAAACACATTCAACTAAAGCTAATTGAATCAAATGAAAGTCAAACATATTTAAACAAAGCTATTTTAATCAAATGAATGTCAAATACGTTCAACAAAGCTAATTGTATCAAATGAAAGTCAAACACATTCAAATAAAGCTATTTGAATCAAATGAAAGTCAAACACATTCAAACAAAGTTATTTAAATCAAATGAAAGTGAAATGCATTCTACAAAGCTAATTGAATCAAATGAAAGTTAAACGCATTCAAACAAAGCTATTTGAAGAAAACGAAAGTCAAATACATTCTACAAAGCAAATTGAAACAAATGAAAGTCAAACACAGTCAAACAAAGTTATTTGACAAAAATGAAAGTCAAATACATTCTACAAAGCTAATTGAATCAAATGAAAGTCAAACACGTTCAAACAAAGCTATTTGAATCAAATGAAAGTCAAATACGTTCTACAAATCTAATTGTATCAAATGAAAGTAAAACGCAATCAAATAAAGCTATTTGAGTCAAATGAATGTCAAACACATTCAAACAAAGTTGTTTAAATTAAATGAAAGTGAAATGTATTCTACAAAGCTAATTGAATCAAATGAAAGTTAAACGCATTCAAACAAAGCTATTTGAATTAAATGAGAGTCAAATACATTCTACAAAGCTAATTGAATCAAATGAAAGTCAAACACATTCAAACAAAGCTATTTGAATCAAATGAAAGTCACACACATTCAAACAAAGCTATTTGAATCAAATGAGAGTCAAATACATTCAAACAAAGCTAATTAAATCAAATAAAAGTGTAATACATTCTACAAAGCTAATTGAATTAAATTAAAGTCAAACACATTCAAACAAAGCTAATTGAATCAAATGAAAGTCAAACACATTTAAACAAAGATTTCGAATCAAATGAAAGTCAAATACATTCTACAAAGCTAATTGAATCAAATGAAAGTCAAACACATTCAAATAAAGCTATTTGAATCAAATGAAAGTGAAATACATTCTACAAAGCTAATTGAATCAAATGAAAGTCAAACACATTCAAACAAAGCTATTTGAATCAAAGGAGAGTCAAATAAATTCAAACAAAGCTAATTAAATCAAATAAAAGTAAAATACATTCTAAAAAGCTAATTGAATCAAATGAAAGTCAAACACATTCAAACAAAGCCTTTTAAATCAAACGAAAGTCAAACACATTCAAAAAAAGCTTTTTAATTAAAATGAAAGTCAAACACATTCAAACAAAGCTATATAAATCAAATGAAAGTGAAATGCATTCTACAAAGCAAATTGATCTAAATGAAATTCAAAAACATTCAAACAAAGCTATTTGAATCAAATGACAGTCAAACACATTCTACAAAGCTAATTGAATCAATTGAAAGTCAAACACATTCAAACAAAGCTATTTGAATCAAATGAAAGTCAAATACATTCTACAAAGCTAATTGAATCAAATGAAAGTCAAACACATTCAAACAAAGCTAATTGAATCAAATGAAAGTCAAACACATTCAAACAAAGCTATTTGAAGAAAATGAAAGTCAAATACATTCTCCAAAGAAAATTGAATCAAATAAAAGTCAAACACAGTCAAACAAAGTTATTTGATTCAAATGAAAGTCAAATACATTCTACAAAGCTAATTGAATCAAATGAAAGTCAAACACATTCAAACAAAGCTAATTAAATCAAATAAAAGTCAAATACATTCTACAAAGCTAATTGAATCATATAAAAGTCAAACACATTCAAACAAAGCTAATTGAATCAAATGGAAGTCAAATACATTCTACAAAGCTAATTGAATTAAATTAAAGTCAAACACATTTAAAATAAACTAATTTAATTTAACAAAAGTCAAACACATTCAAACAAAGCGTTCGAATCAAGTGAAAGTCAAGTAAATTTTACAAAGCTAATTGAAACAAATGAAAGTCAAACACATTCAAACAAAGCTATTTGAATCAAATGAAAGTCAAATACATTCTACTAAGCTAATTGAATCAAATGAAAGTCAAACACATTCAAACAAAGCTATTTTTATCAAATGACAGTCAAATACATTCTACAAAGCTAATTGTATCAAATGAAAGTCAAACACATTCAAACAAAGCTATTTGAATAAAATGAAAGTGAAATGCATTCTACAAAGCTAATTGAATCAAATGAAAGTGAAACACATTCAAACAAAGCTATTTGAATCAAATGAGAGTCTAATACATTCAAACAAAGCTAATTAAATCAAATAAAAGTCAAATACATTCTACAAAGCTAATTGAATCAAATGAAAGTCAAACACATTCAAACAAAGCTAGTTGAATCAACTGAAAGTCAAATACATTCAACAAAGCAAATTAAATCAAATGAAAGTCAAACACATTCAACTAAAGCTAATTGAATCAAATGAAAGTCAAACATATTTAAACAAAGCTATTTTAATCAAATGAATGTCAAATACGTTCAACAAAGCTAATTGTATCAAATGAAAGTCAAACACATTCAAATAAAGCTATTTGAATCAAATGAAAGTCAAACACATTCAAACAAAGTTATTTAAATCAAATGAAAGTGAAATGCATTCTACAAAGCTAATTGAATCAAATGAAAGTTAAACGCATTCAAACAAAGCTATTTGAAGAAAACGAAAGTCAAATACATTCTACAAAGCAAATTGAAACAAATGAAAGTCAAACACAGTCAAACAAAGTTATTTGACAAAAATGAAAGTCAAATACATTCTACAAAGCTAATTGAATCAAATGAAAGTCAAACACATTCAAACAAAGCTATTTGAATCAAATGAAAGTCAAATACGTTCTACAAATCTAATTGTATCAAATGAAAGTAAAACGCAATCAAATAAAGCTATTTGAGTCAAATGAATGTCAAACACATTCAAACAAAGTTGTTTAAATTAAATGAAAGTGAAATGTATTCTACAAAGCTAATTGAGTCAAATGAAAGTTAAACGCATTCAAACAAAGCTATTTGAATCAAATGAGAGTCAAATACATTCTACAAAGCTAATTGAATCAAATGAAAGTCAAACACATTCAAACAAAGCTATTTGAATCAAATGAAAGTCACACACATTCAAACAAAGTTATTTGAATCAAATGAGAGTCAAATACATTCAAACAAAGCTAATTAAATCAAATAAAAGTGTAATACATTCTACAAAGCTAATTGAATTAAATTAAAGTCAAACACATTCAAACAAAGCTAATTGAATCAAATGAAAGTCAAACACATTTAAACAAAGATTTCGAATCAAATGAAAGTCAAATACATTCTACAAAGCTAATTGAATCAAATGAAAGTCAAACACATTCAAATAAAGCTATTTGAATCAAATGAAAGTGAAATACATTCTACAAAGCTAATTGAATCAAATGAAAGTCAAACACATTCAAACAAAGCTATTTGAATCAAAGGAGAGTCAAATAAATTCAAACAAAGCTAATTAAATCAAATAAAAGTAAAATACATTCTAAAAAGCTAATTGAATCAAATGAAAGTCAAACACATTCAAACAAAGCCTTTTAAATCAAACGAAAGTCAAACACATTCAAAAAAAGCTTTTTAATTAAAATGAAAGTCAAACACATTCAAACAAAGCTATATAAATCAAATGAAAGTGAAATGCATTCTACAAAGCAAATTGATCTAAATGAAATTCAAACACATTCAAACAAAGCTATTTGAATCAAATGACAGTCAAACACATTCTACAAAGCTAATTGAATCAATTGAAAGTCAAACACATTCAAACAAAGCTATTTGAATCAAATGAAAGTCAAATACATTCTACAAAGCTAATTGAATCAAATGAAAGTCAAACACATTCAAACAAAGCTAATTGAATCAAATGAAAGTCAAACACATTCAAACAAAGCTATTTGAAGAAAATGAAAGTCAAATACATTCTCCAAAGCAAATTGAATCAAATAAAAGTCAAACACAGTCAAACAAAGTTATTTGATTCAAATGAAAGTCAAATACATTCTACAAAGCTAATTGAATCAAATGAAAGTCAAACACATTCAAACAAAGCTAATTAAATCAAATAAAAGTCAAATACATTCTACAAAGCTAATTGAATCATATAAAAGTCAAACACATTCAAACAAAGCTAATTGAATCAAATGGAAGTCAAATACATTCTACAAAGCTAATTGAATTAAATTAAAGTCAAACACATTTAAAATAAACTAATTGAATTTAACAAAAGTCAAACACATTCAAACAAAGCGTTCGAATCAAGTGAAAGTCAAGTAAATTTTACAAAGCTAATTGAAACAAATGAAAGTCAAACACATTCAAGCAAAGCTATTTGAATCAAATGAAAGTCAAATACATTCTACTAAGATAATTGAATCAAATGAAAGTCAAACACATTCAAACAAAGCTATTTTTATCAAATGACAGTCAAATACATTCTACAAAGCTAATTGTATCAAATGAAAGTCAAACACATTCAAACAAAGCTATTTGAATAAAATGAAAGTGAAATGCATTCTACAAAGCTAATTGAATCAAATGAAAGTGAAACACATTCACACAAAGCTATTTGAATCAAATGAGAGTCTAATACATTCAAACAAAGCTAATTAAATCAAATAAAAGTCAAATACATTCTACAAAGCTAATTGAATCAAATGAAAGTCAAACACATTCAAACAAAGCTAGTTGAATCAACTGAAAGTCAAATACATTCAACAAAGCAAATTAAATCAAATGAAAGTCAAACACATTCAACTAAAGCTAATTGAATCAAATGAAAGTCAAACATATTTAAACAAAGCTATTTTAATCAAATGAATGTCAAATACGTTCAACAAAGCTAATTGTATCAAATGAAAGTCAAACACATTCAAATAAAGCTATTTGAATCAAATGAAAGTGAAACACATTCAAACAAAGTTATTTAAATCAAATGAAAGTGAAATGCATTCTACAAAGCTAATTGAATCAAATGAAAGTTAAACGCATTCAAACAAAGCTATTTGAAGAAAACGAAAGTCAAATACATTCTACAAAGCAAATTGAAACAAATGAAAGTCAAACACAGTCAAACAAAGTTATTTGACAAAAATGAAAGTCAAATACATTCTACAAAGCTAATTGAATCAAATGAAAGTCAAACACATTCAAACAAAGCTATTTGAATCAAATGAAAGTCAAATACGTTCTACAAATCTAATTGTATCAAATGAAAGTAAAACGCAATCAAATAAAGCTATTTGAGTCAAATGAATGTCAAACACATTCAAACAAAGTTGTTTAAATTAAATGAAAGTGAAATGTATTCTACAAAGCTAATTGAATCAAATGAAAGTTAAACGCATTCAAACAAAGCTATTTGAATTAAATGAGAGTCAAATACATTCTACAAAGCTACTTGAATCAAATGAAAGTCAAACACATTCAAACAAAGCTATTTGAATCAAATGAAAGTCACACACATTCAAACAAAGCTATTTGAATCAAATGAGAGTCAAATACATTCAAACAAAGCTAATTAAATCAAATAAAAGTCAAATACATTCTACAAAGCTAATTGAATCAAATGAAAGTCAAACACATTCAAACAAAGCTATTTGAATCAAATGAAAGTCAAATACGTTCTACAAATCTAATTGTATCAAATGAAAGTAAAACGCAATCAAATAAAGCTATTTGAGTCAAATGAATGTCAAACACATTCAAACAAAGTTGTTTAAATTAAATGAAAGTGAAATGTATTCTACAAAGCTAATTGAATCAAATGAAAGTTAAACGCATTCAAACAAAGCTATTTGAATCAAATGAGAGTCAAATACATTCTACAAAGCTAATTGAATCAAATGAAAGTCAAACACATTCAAACAAAGCTATTTGAATCAAATGAAAGTTAAACACATTCAAACAAAGCTATTTGAATCAAATGAGAGTCAAATACATTCAAACAAAGCTAATTAAATCAAATAAAAGTCTAATACATTCTACAAAGCTAATTGAATTAAATTAAAGTCAAACACATTCAAACAAAGCTATTTGAATAAAATGAAAGTGAAATGCATTCTACAAAGCTAATTGAATCAAATGAAAGTGAAACACATTCACACAAAGCTATTTGAATCAAATGAGAGTCTAATACATTCAAACAAAGCTAATTAAATCAAATAAAAGTCAAATACATTCTACAAAGCTAATTGAATCAAATGAAAGTCAAACACATTCAAACAAAGCTAGTTGAATCAACTGAAAGTCAAATACATTCAACAAAGCAAATTAAATCAAATGAAAGTCAAACACATTCAACTAAAGCTAATTGAATCAAATGAAAGTCAAACATATTTAAACAAAGCTATTTTAATCAAATGAATGTCAAATACGTTCAACAAAGCTAATTGTATCAAATGAAAGTCAAACACATTCAAATAAAGCTATTTGAATCAAATGAAAGTGAAACACATTCAAACAAAGTTATTTAAATCAAATGAAAGTGAAATGCATTCTACAAAGCTAATTGAATCAAATGAAAGTTAAACGCATTCAAACAAAGCTATTTGAAGAAAACGAAAGTCAAATACATTCTACAAAGCAAATTGAAACAAATGAAAGTCAAACACAGTCAAACAAAGTTATTTGACAAAAATGAAAGTCAAATACATTCTACAAAGCTAATTGAATCAAATGAAAGTCAAACACATTCAAACAAAGCTATTTGAATCAAATGAAAGTCAAATACGTTCTACAAATCTAATTGTATCAAATGAAAGTAAAACGCAATCAAATAAAGCTATTTGAGTCAAATGAATGTCAAACACATTCAAACAAAGTTGTTTAAATTAAATGAAAGTGAAATGTATTCTACAAAGCTAATTGAATCAAATGAAAGTTAAACGCATTCAAACAAAGCTATTTGAATTAAATGAGAGTCAAATACATTCTACAAAGCTACTTGAATCAAATGAAAGTCAAACACATTCAAACAAAGCTATTTGAATCAAATGAAAGTCACACACATTCAAACAAAGCTATTTGAATCAAATGAGAGTCAAATACATTCAAACAAAGCTAATTAAATCAAATAAAAGTCAAATACATTCTACAAAGCTAATTGAATCAAATGAAAGTCAAACACATTCAAACAAAGCTATTTGAATCAAATGAAAGTCAAATACGTTCTACAAATCTAATTGTATCAAATGAAAGTAAAACGCAATCAAATAAAGCTATTTGAGTCAAATGAATGTCAAACACATTCAAACAAAGTTGTTTAAATTAAATGAAAGTGAAATGTATTCTTCAAAGCTAATTGAATCAAATGAAAGTTAAACGCATTCAAACAAAGCTATTTGAATCAAATGAGAGTCAAATACATTCTACAAAGCTAATTGAATCAAATGAAAGTCAAACACATTCAAACAAAGCTATTTGAATCAAATGAAAGTTAAACACATTCAAACAAAGCTATTTGAATCAAATGAGAGTCAAATACATTCAAACAAAGCTAATTAAATCAAATAAAAGTCTAATACATTCTACAAAGCTAATTGAATTAAATTAAAGTCAAACACATTCAAACAAAGCTAATTGAATCATATGAAAGTCAAACACATTCAAACAAAGATTTCGAATCAAATGAAAGTCAAATACATTCTACAAAGCTAATTGAATCAAATGAAAGTCAAACACATTCTAATAAAGCTATTTGAATCAAATGAAAGTGAAATACATTCTACAAAGCTAATTGAATCAAATGAAAGTCAAACACATTCAAACAAAGCTATTTGAATCAAAGGAGAGTCAAATAAATTCAAACAAAGCTAATTAAATCAAACAAAAGTAAAATACATTCTAAAAAGCTAATTGAATCAAATGAAAGTCAAACACATTCAAACAAAGCCTTTTAAATCAAACGAAAGTCAAACACATTCAAAAAAAGCTTTTTAATTTAAATGAAAGTCAAACACATTCAAACAAAGCTATATAAATCAAATGAAAGTGAAATGCATTCTACAAAGCAAATTGATCTAAATGAAATTCAAACACATTCAAACAAAGGTATTTGAATCAAATGACAGTCAAACACATTCTACAAAGCTAATTGTATCAAATGAAAGTCAAACACATTCAAACAAAGCTATTTGAATAAAATGAAAGTGAAATGCATTCTACAAAGCTAATTGAATCAAATGAAAGTGAAACACATTCAAACAAAGCTATTTGAATCAAATGAGGGTCAAATACATTCAAACAAAGCTAATTAAATCAAATAAAAGTCAACTACATTCTACAAAGCTAATTGAACCAAATGAAAGTGAAACACATTCAAACAAAGCTATTTGAATCAAATAAAAGTCAAATACATTCTACAAAGCTAATTGAATCAATTGAAAGTCAAACATATTTAAACAAAGCTATTTTAATCAAATGAATGTCAAATACGTTCAACAAAGCTAATTGTATCAAATGAAAGTCAAACACATTCAAATAAAGCTATTTGAATCAAATGAAAGTCAAACACATTCAAACAAAGTTATTTAAATCAAATGAAAGTGAAATGCATTCTACAAAGCTAATTGAATCAAATGAAAGTTAAACGCATTCAAACAAAGCTATTTGAAGAAAACGAAAGTCAAATACATTCTACAAAGCAAATTGAAACAAATGAAAGTCAAACACAGTCAAACAAAGTTATTTGACAAAAATGAAAGTCAAATACATTCTACAAAGCTAATTGAATCAAATGAAAGTCAAACACATTCAAACAAAGCTACTTGAATCAAATGAAAGTCAAATACGTTCTACAAATCTAATTGTATCAAATGAAAGTAAAACGCAATCAAATAAAGCTATTTGAGTCAAACGAATGTCAAACACATTCAAACAAAGTTGTTTAAATTAAATGAAAGTGAAATGTATTCTACAAAGCTAATTGAATCAAATGAAAGTTAAACGCATTCAAACAAAGCTATTTGAATCAAATGAGAGTCAAATACATTCTACAAAGCTAATTGAATCAAATGAAAGTCAAACACATTCAAACAAAGCTATTTGAATCAAATGAAAGTCAAACACATTCAAACAAAGCTATTTGAATCAAATGAGAGTCAAATACATTCAAACAAAGCTAATTAAATCAAATAAAAGTAAAATACATTCTAAAAAGCTAATTGAATCAAATGAAAGTCAAACACATTCAAACAAAGCCTTTTAAATCAAACGAAAGTCAAACACATTCAAAAATAGCTTTTTAATTTAAATGAAAGTCAAACACATTCAAACAAAGCTATATAAATCAAATGAAAGTGAAATGCATTCTACAAAGCAAATTGATCTAAATGAAATTCAAACACATTCAAACAAAGGTATTTGAATCAAATGACAGTCAAACACATTCTACAAAGCTAATTGAATCAATTGAAAGTCAAACACATTCACTTTCATTTGATTCAAATGAAAGTATTTGACTGTGATTTGATTAAAATAGCTTTGTTTGAATGTGTTTGACTTTCATTTGATTCAATTAGCTTAGTAGAATGTATTTGACTTTCATTTGATTCAAATACCTTTGTTTGAATGTGTTTGACTTTCATTTGTTTCAATTAGCTTTGTAGAATTTATTTGACTTTCACTTGATTCGAAAGCTTTGTTTGAATGTGTTTGACTTTCGTTAAATTCAATTAGCTTATTTTAAATGTGTTTGACTTTAATTTAATTCAATTAGCTTTGTAAAATGTATTTGACTTCCATTTGATTCAATTAGCTTTGTTTGAATATGTTTGACTTTTATATGATTCAATTAGCTTTGTAGAATGTATTTGACTTTTATTTGATTTATTTAGCTTTGTTTGAATGTGTTTGACTTTCATTTGATTCAATTAGCTTTGTAGAATGTATTTGACTTTCATTTGAATCAAATAACTTTGTTTGACTGTGTTTGACTTTTATTTGATTCAATTTGCTTTGGAGAATGTATTTGACTTTCATTTTCTTCAAATAGCTTTGTTTGAATGTATTTGACTTTCATTTGATTCAATTAGCTTTGTTTGAATGTGTTTGACTTTCATTTGATTCAATTAGCTTTGTAGAATGTATTTGACTTTCATTTTATTCAAATAGCTTTGTTTGAATGTGTTTGACTTTCATTTGATACAATTAGCTTTGTAGAATGTATTTGACTTCCATTTGATTCAAATAGCTTTGTTTGAATGTTTTAGACTTTCATTTGATTCAAATAGTTTTGTAGAATGCATTTCACTTTCATTTGATTTAAATAACTATGTTTGAAAGTGTTTGATTTTCAAACACATTCAAACAAAGCTATTTGAATCAAATGAAAGTCAAATACATTCTACAAAGCTAATTGAATCAAATGAAAGTCAAACACATTCAAACAAAGCTAACTGAATCAAATGAAAGTCAAACACATTCAAACAAAGCTATTTGAAGAAAATGAAAGTCAAATACATTCTCCAAAGCAAATTGAATCAAATAAAAGTCAAACACAGTCAAACAAAGTTATTTGATTCAAATGAAAGTCAAACACATTCTACAAAGCTAATTGAATCAAATGAAAGTCAAACACATTCAAACAAAGCTAATTAAATCAAATAAAAGTCAAATACATTCTACAAAGCTAATTGAATCATATAAAAGTCAAACACATTCAAACAAAGCTAATTGAATCAAATGGAAGTCAAATACATTCTACAAAGCTAATTGAATTAAATTAATGTCAAACACTTTTAAAATAAACTAATTGAATTTAACGAAAGTCAAACACATTCAAACAAAGCTTTCGAATCAAGTGAAAGTCAAATAAATTCTACAAAGCTAATTGAAACAAATGAAAGTCAAACACATTCAAACAAAGCTATTTGAATCAAATGAAAGTCAAATACATTCTACTAAGCTAATTGAATCAAATGAAGTCAAACACATTCAAACAAAGCTAATTGAATCAACTGAAAGTCAAATACATTCAACAAAGCAAATTGAATCAAATGAAAGTCAAACACATTCAACTAAAGCTAATTGAATCAAATGAAAGTCAAACATATTTAAACAAAGCTATTTTAATCAAATGAATGTCAAATACATTCTACAAAGCAAATTGAAACAAATGAAAGTCAAACACATTCAAACAAAGCTAATTGAATCAAATGAGAGTCAAATACATTCAACAAAGCTAATTGAATCAAATGAAAGTCAAACACATTCAAACAAAGCTAATTGAATCAAATGAAAGTCAAGCACATTCAAACAAAGCTATTTTAATCAAATGAAAGTCAAATTGATGTGTAAACAAGATGAGAACCTTGTTACAAAAGTATGTTTTAAGGGGTCTTAGTGAAATCGTGAACAATGAAGGTGAAAATAGGGGAACACTCACCCTAGTTTCGGATATAACAAAGGGGAACACTCACCCTTTGCTTGGTGTAGTTAGGAATAGGGAACACTCAACCCACTCGTTCACTACGCAAGCTCCTAGGTTTGGGAACACTCTACCAAAACTAGCACTCTTCAAATTTGAGCTAACAAACTTGGACCTTAAAAATGACTAGTTACTAAGTCACGTTTAATCAATCAAAACACAAGTGTTTAAGCAAATTTCTGGATGCTTTTCATTCATGCATAACACACTATTTATAGTAGTGTATAAGTTACATAAAGGAACATGGGATTCCTCTTTACAACTTTTAATGATTATCCATCACTTGCCTAATTTAAAAGACAAAATAAGATACTAACTATAAGGTGATTAAAAGGCTCAAATAACCGTCCAATTAACCCCTCATAACAACAAAATAAAACTACTCAATTAAGCTTAAAAACTATGCTTAAATTAAGGAGGAAACGTTCAGCAAACATGAAGTCTTCAAAGAGCATCTTCAACGTCCAAGAAACGTGCAAACAGCCCCCTTGAGTCACGCTTGTAACCTCCCATTTAAACCCTTGATTCAAGCTCCTTTATTCCAGCAACAACTCTCTAATTAAGTAAATAACCCCCAAGTAAAGAGATAGAATAATCAGCCAACCAATGCCTTAATTCACGCCCAACACAAGCCTTGAATCACGCCTTCATAATCAGTCCAATGTAACTCTCAAATGCATCAATCATGCGTGGCTTCAAGCTTGGAAAAACGACACATTAACTAGATGCCTTCAACAAGATTAGTTACACTAAGAGAAGTGTAACCATTTGTTAAACTCTTTGGACTAAAACCGTGCATTGGATTGAAGAATGATTTGGACAAAAAGATTCCCTCAGTACCTTGCTCACTAGCACCGTTTTGGACTTCCTTATCTTGACCATGGATGAGTGACCCTTGACCATCTTGGTCATCCTCCCCTTCTTCAAAAGGAATTGCCCTCAATTCGTCATCATCAAAGTAAGGAGCAAGATCACCAATGTTGAATGTACTTGAGACACCATATTGGCCTCCCAAATCAACTTTGTATGCGTTGTCATTGATCTTTTCCATGACCTCAAACGGACCCTCGGCTCGTGGCATAAGCTTGTTCTTCCTTTTGCTAGGAAAACGTTCTTTCCTCATGTAAATCCACACCAAGTCCCCAACTTCAAAAGACTTCACATTTCTCACTCGTTTGTTGGCTTGTTTCTTGTAGATTTCATTTGCCTTTTCAATGTTTCTTCGAACCTCTTTATGGACTTTAAGCATGAACTCGGCTTGCTCCTTTGCCCCACCATGAACGAACTTGTCTTTTGGCAAAGCAATAAGATCAATGGGAACATAAGGATTGACGCCATAGACTACTTCAAAAGGAGAATACTTTGTAGTAGCACTAGGTGTCCTATTATAAGCAAACTCGGCATGAGCAAGCTTATTATCCCAATCTTTGGTACTTTTGCTCACCAAAGCCCTAAGCAACGAACCAAGTATTCTATTCACCACCTCCGTTTGACCATCAGTTTGTGGATGATGTGAGGTAGAAAACAGCAACTTAGTTCCCATCAAACGCCACATAGACTTCCAAAAATGACTTAGGAACTTAGTATCACGATCCGACACAATGGTGCGTGGCACCCCATGAAAACGAACCACCTCTTCAAAATATAACTTAGCCACTTTCATTGCATCTTCAGTTTTATGGCAAGGAATGAAGTGAGCCATTTTTGAGAACCGATCAACCACCACCATTATTGAATCCTTGCCTCTTTGAGTTCTAGGCAAAGCTACAATAAAATCCATACTAACATCTTCCCAAGGTCTTTCGGGAATTGGCAAGGGCTTGTAGAGACCTTTGTGAAACACCATTTTTGCTCTTTGACAAGTAGAACAACGACTCACCACACGATGAACCGTGGCTAACATTTTCGGCCAATAAAAGTGAGCTTGGAGAAGCTCCATTGTCTTGTGAATACCAACGTGACCAGCTAGTCCTCCCCCATGAGCTTCATGTATCAACAAACTTCTAATGGGACATTTTGGAATACATAATCTATTTCCTTTAAAAAGAAAACCATTATGTAAGGAAAACAGATCATAGACTCCATGGACACATTTTTCAATTATCCCCTTGAGTTCATCATCTTCTTGATAATACTCCTTGATCAAATCGAACCCAAGTACCTTTGCTTCAACCATTCCAAGCAAATTATGTCTTCTAGACAAGGCATCCGCAACCACATTAGCTTTCCCACTCTTGTATTTAGAGGAAAAGTTAAATGTTTGTAAAAATTCGACCCACTTCGCGTGTCTTGCGTTCAGCTTCTTTTGACCATGTATGAACCTCAATGATTCATGATCGGAATGCAAAATGAAAGGTTGTGGTCTCAAATAATGTGACCAATGTTCTAGAGCTCTTACCATAGCATAGAACTCTTTGTCATAGGTGGAGTAATTCAACTTGCCTTGACTCATCTTCTCACTAAAGTAGGCAATAGGACGCCCACCTTGAATCAACACGGCACCAATACCTTTTCCACTTGCGTCACACTCAACTTCAAATGGCTTGGAAAAATCAGGAAGTGCGAGAATAGGAGTGTTGCACATTTTCTCCTTGACTTCTTCAAAGGCCTTTTGAGCTTGTGTAGTCCATTCAAACGTCCCCTTCTTAGTACACTCAGTTATAGGAGCCATGAGTGTGCTAAAATTCTTGATAAATCTTCTATAGAAAGAAGCTAGGCCATGGAAAGAACGGACCTCCGTGAGTGTTTTTGGACTAGGCCATGATTGAATTGCTTCAATTTTGCTAGGGTCTACCTTCACGCCATCACCTGAAACTATATAGCCAAGAAACATGACTTCATACAATAAAAAATCACATTTTTCTAGTTTCCCATACAATTTTTCTTGTCTTAAAACAGAAAATACTTGAAAAAGATGCTCAAAATGAGCTTCTTCATCACGTGAATAAATGAGAATGTCATCCAAGTATACTACCACGAACTTGCCAAGAAATGGCCTTAGCACTTCATTCATTAATCTCATGAACGTGCTAGGGGCATTTGTAAGGCCAAATGGCATGACGAGCCACTCATACAACCCATGCTTTGTCTTGAACGCAGTCTTCCATTCATCCCCTTCTCTCATGCGAATTTGATGATACCCACTTCTCAAGTCTACTTTTGAGAAGACCTTGGAACCACTCAGCTCATCAAGCATGTCATCAAGCCTTGGAATTGGAAACCTGTACTTGATGGTAATGTTATTAACGGCTCTACTATCAATACACATTCTCCAAGTACCATCTTTCTTAGGGACCAACAAAGCAGGAACGGCACATGGACTCATGGACTCACGCACATAACCCATACCCATTAGCTCTTCAATTTGTCGTTGTAACTCCTTAGTTTCTAAAGGGTTACATCTATAGGCTGGTTTATTTGGCAAGGGTGCTCCGGGAATGAGATCAATTTGATGCTCAATTCCTCGTATGGGTGGTAGTCCTTTAGGTAATTCATCCGGAAAAACGTCCTCAAAATCCTTAATCAATTGGGCTAACCTAGGATTATGAGCAACAAATTTTTCGTGGGTTTCCTTGGAGTATAGCATGAACAACTCCCCCTCACCTTCCAACTCCCTCTCAAACTCTTTAAGAGACAACAAGGATACTTCTTTTTGTGGGGTTTGTGATGGTGAAAACCGTGGGGGTGGTAAAGGGTGTAGTTTTTTCTTCCTCCCTTCATGGACTATGGTATACGTGTTGTGATACCCATCATGTATAGATTTTTTATCAGTTTGCCAAGGTCTACCAAGTAGAATATGACAAGCATCCATAGACACAACATCACATAATATAGAATCACAATATGAACCAACACAAAAAGAAACCATGCATTGCTTCCTAACCCCGGTGCTAGCATTTGAATCTAACCAACTCAACTTGTAAGGTTGTGGATGATTAGTAGTAGTTAGACCAAGTTTAGATACTAAGGTCTTAGACACGGTATTAGCCTCACTCCCTCCATCAATAATCAAATCACATACCTCGTCACCAATTTTACAACGGGTGATGAAAATGTGTTGGCGTTGGGGGGCAGCATCCTCTACCACACGTGCTTGCAAGGCCCTCCTAATCACGAGGCTAGTCTTCCCCTCTGGCTCGGCCATGCAATCATCACAATCATCTTCAACTTCTTCTTCCTCCTCCTCAAACTCATCCCAGTTGATGTTTTGAGTGGCCATGAGCTTAACCTCTTGTATGGTTAACGCCCTAGTATTAGGACAATCCTTCTTGTAATGACCTCGTCCTCCACATTTGTAACACACAATGTCACCTAGCTTCACGTCCTTGGTGTCCTTCTTTGGTGGATTACTTGGTTTGTTGAAGGAAGAACCTTCCTTTGTAGGGAAAGAAGGTTTTCGTGCCAATTGAGGGATGGTAGTAGGCTTCTTCTTTTTCCTCTTAGCATCGAACTTAATCACCAATTTGCAAGCTTCAACAAACGTGAGGTTAGTATAACCTTCAAGTTTGTCTTGTAATTCTTGGTCCAAACCAGATACGAAACGCCCCATCTTGAGCTCTTCATTTTCGGTTACTTCACACACAATAGCAAGTCTATCAAACTCTTTTATGTAATCCTCCACAGAGTCCCCATTTTGTTGCAAGGTACTCCACTTCACATATTGACTTTGCTTGTAATTGTGTGGGATGAAACGGTCTTTCATCCGTTTCTTGAGTTTGCCCCAAGTAGAGATAGGAGCTTTCCCCCTAAGGGTACGTCCCCTTTGCTCTCCTTGTAGCCAACTATCACCATAGCCTTTAAGCTTGACTTTGGCAATCTTAAAACGTTGAACATCCTCATGAATGTCCTTATATTCAAAGTACCTCTCCAAGGATTTCTCCCATTCCAAGTACTTCTCTGGATCAAGTGTCCCATCAAAAGAAGGAACGTCCACTTTGAGGCTTCTATCCTCCCTCCTAGGTGGAGGGTCCTCATTTTGATCTCTCCTATCTTGCTCGTTCATGAGCCTTGCCATCAAGGCAGCAAGGTTCCCTTGTAGATTGGCATTGGTTTCGGCCAACCTTTCTTGACTAGCAATGGATCGATTAAGAGCTTCCAACGCTGTCCTTAAGTCCGGGTTTTCTCCCATGGTATGTAGGTATTCGACCCCTTAGGAAATGTTTAGAAAAACATCCCCTACCTGACGCGCCAAATGATGTGTAAACAAGATGAGAACCTTGTTACAAAAGTATGTTTTAAGGGGTCTTAGTGAAATCGTGAACAATGAAGGTGAAAATAGGGGAACACTCACCCTAGTTTCGGATATAACAAAGGGGAACACTCACCCTTTGCTTGGTGTAGTTAGGAATAGGGAACACTCAACCCACTCGTTCACTACGCAAGCTCCTAGGTTTGGGAACACTCTACCAAAACTAGCACTCTTCAAATTTGAGCTAACAAACTTGGACCTTAAAAATGACTAGTTACTAAGTCACGTTTAATCAATCAAAACACAAGTGTTTAAGCAAATTTCTGGATGCTTTTCATTCATGCATAACACACTATTTATAGTAGTGTATAAGTTACATAAAGGAACATGGGATTCCTCTTTACAACTTTTAATGATTATCCATCACTTGCCTAATTTAAAAGACAAAATAAGATACTAACTATAAGGTGATTAAAAGGCTCATATAACCGTCCAATTAATCCCTCATAACAACAAAATAAAACTACTCAATTAAGCTTAAAAACTATGCTTAAATTAAGGAGGAAACGTTCAGCAAACATGAAGTCTTCAAAGAGCATCTTCAACGTCCAAGAAACGTGCAAACAGCCCCTTGAGTCACGCTTGTAACCTCCCATTTAAACCCTTGATTCAAGCTCCTTTATTCCAGCAACAACTCTCTAATTAAGTACAATAACCCCCAAGTAAAGAGATAGAATAATCAGCCAACCAATGCCTTAATTCACGCCCAACACAAGCCTTGAATCACGCCTTCATAATCAGTCCAATGTAACTCTCAAATGCATCAATCATGCGTGGCTTCAAGCTTGGAAAAACGACACATTAACTAGATGCCTTCAACAAGATTAGTTACACTAAGAGAAGTGTAACCATTTGTTAAACTCTTTGGACTAAAACCGTGCATTGGATTGAAGAATGATTTGGACAAAAAGATTCCCTCAGTACCTTGCTCACTAGCACCGTTTTGGACTTCCTTATCTTGACCATGGATGAGTGACCCTTGACCATCTTGGTCACAAATGCATTCTACAAAGCTAATTGAATCAAATGAAAGTAAACACATTCAAACAAAGCTATTTGAATCAAATTAAAGTCAAACACATTCAAACAAAGCTATTTGAATCAAATGAGAGTCAAATACATTAAAACAAAGCTAATTAAATCAAATGAAAGTCAAACACATTCAAACAAAGCTACTTTAATCAAATGAAAGTCAAACACATTCTACAAAGCTAATTGAATCAAATGAAAGTCAAACACATTCAAACAAAGCTATTTGAATAAATGAAAGTCAAATACATTCTACAAAGCTAATTGAATCATATAAAGTCAAACACATTCAAACAAAGCTATTGAATCAAATGGAAGTCAAATACATTCTACAAAGCTAATTGAATTAAATTAAAGTCAAACACATTTAAATAAACTAATTGAATTTCAAATGAAAGTCAAACACATTCAAACAAAGCTATTGAATCAAATGAAAGTCAAATACATTCTACAAAGCTAATTGAAATCAAATGAAAGTCAAACACATTCAAACAAAGCTATTTGAATCAAATGAAAGTCAAATACATTCTACTAAGCTAATTGAATCAAATGAAGTCAAACACATTCAAACAAAGCTAATTGAATCAAATGAAAGTCAAATACATTCAACAAAGCTAATTGAATCAAATGAAAGTCAAACACATTCAAACAAAGCTAATTGAATCAAATGAAAGTCAAACATATTAAACAAAGCTATTTAATCAAATGAATGTCAAATACATTCTACAAAGCTAATTGAATCAAATGAAAGTCAAACACATTCAAACAAAGCTAATTGAATCAAATGAAAGTCAAATACATTCAACAAAGCTAATTGAATCAAATGAAAGTCAAACACATTCAAACAAAGCTAATTGAATCAAATGAAAGTCAAGCACATTCAAACAAAGCTATTTTAATCAAATGAAAGTCAAATACATTCTACAAAGCTAATTGAATCAAATGAAAGTCAAACACATTCAAACAAAGCTATTTGAATCAAATTAAAGTCAAACACATTCAAACAAAGCTATTTGAATCAAATGAAGTCAAATACATTAAACAAAGCTAATTAAATCAAATGAAAGTCAAACACATTCAAACAAAGCTATTTGAATCAAATGAAAGTCAAATACATTCTACAAAGCTAATTGAATCAAATGAAAGTCAAACACATTCAAACAAAGCTATTTGAATCAAATGAAAGTCAAATACATTCTACAAAGCTAATTGAATCAAATGAAAGTCAAACACATTCAAACAAAGCTATATAAATCAAATGAAAGTTAAATGCATTCTACAAAGCAAATTAAAGTCAAAATTAAATAAACAAATAAGAAATCAAACACATTCAAACAAAGCTATTTGAATCAAATGAAAGTCAAATTCATTCAAACAAAGCTAATTTAATCAAATAAAAGTAAAATACATTCTACAAAGCTAATTGAATCAAATGAAAGTCAAACACATTCAAACAAAGCTTTTTAATTTAAATGAAAGTCAAAAAACATTGTACAAAGCTAATTGAATCAAATGAAAGTCAAACACATTCAAACAAAGCTATTTGAATCAAATGAAAGTCAAATACATTCTACAAAGCTAATTGAATCAAATGAAAGTCAAACACATTCAAACAAAGTTATTTGATTCAAATGAAAGTCAAATACATTCTACAAAGCTAATTGAATTAAATGAAAGTCAAACACATTCAAACAAAGCTATTCGAATCAAATGAAAGTCAAACACATTCAAACAAAGCTATTTGAATCAAATGAAAGTCAAATACATTCTACAAAGCTATTTGAATCAAATGAAAGTCAAACACATTCAAACAAAGCTATTTGAATCAAATGAAAGTCAAATACATTCTACAAAGCTATTTGAATCAAATGAAAGTCAAATACATTCTACAAATCTATTTGAATCAAATGAGTCAAATACATTCAAACAAAGCAAATTAAATCAAATAAAAGTCAAATACATTCTACAAAGGTAATTGAATCAATTGAAAGTCAAACACATTCAAACAAAGCTATATAAATAAAATGAAAGTGAAATGCATTCTACAAAGCAAATTGAATCAAATGAAATTCAAACACATTCAAACAAAGCTATTTGAACCAAATGAAAGTCAAATTCATTGTACAAAGCTAATTGAATAAATGAAAGTCAAACACATTCAAACAAAGCTATTTGAATCAAATGAAAGTCAAATACATTCTACAAAGCTAATTGAATTAAATGAAAGTCAAACACATCCAAAAAAAGCTAAATGAATCAAATAAAGTTAAACACATTCAAACAAAGCTAATTGAATCATAAAAAAGTCAAACACATTCAAACAAAGCTAATTGAATCAAATGAAAGTCAAACACATTCAATCAAAGCTATTTGAATCAAATGAGAGTCAAATACATTTTACAAAGCTAATTGAATTAAATGAAAGTCAAACACATTCAAACAAAGCTATTTGAATCAAATGAAAGTCAAACACATTCAAACAAAGCTATTTGAATCAAATGAAAGTCAAATACATTCTACAAAGCTATTTGAATCAAATGAAAGTCAAACACATTCAAACAAAGATTTTGAATCAAATGAAAGTCAATTACATTCTACAAAGCTAATTGAATCAAATGAAAGTCAAAGACATTCAAACAAAGCTAATTGAATCAAATGAAAGTCAAACACATTCAAACAAAGCTATTTGAACCAAATAAAAGTCAAATACATTATACAAAGCTAATTGAATCAAATGAAAGTCAAACACATTCAAATAAAGCTATTTGAATCAAATGAAAGTCAAATACATTCTACAAAGCTAATTGAATCAAATGAAAGTCAAACACATTCAAACAAAGCTATTTGAATCAAATGAGAGTCAAATACATTCTACAAAGCTAATTGAATCAAATGAAAGTCAAACACATTCAAACAAAGCTATATAAATCAAATGAAAGTTAAATGCATTCTACAAAGCTAATTAAATCAAATGAAAGTCAAACACATTCAAACAAAGGTATTTGAATCAAATGAAAGTCAAATACATTCTACAAAGCTAATTGAATCAAATGAAAGTCAAACACATTCAAACAAAGCTATTTGAATCAAATGAGAGTCAAATACATTTTACAAAGCTAATTGAATTAAATGAAAGTCAAACACATTCAAACAAAGCTATTTGAATCAAATGAAATTCAAACACATTCAAACAAAGCTAATTGAATTAAATGAAAGTCAAACACATTCAAACAAAGCTATTTGAATCAAATGAAAGTCAAACACATTCAAACAAAGATTTTGAATCAAATGAAAGTCAATTACATTCTACAAAGCTAATTGAATCAAATGAAAGTCAAAGACATTCAAACAAAGCGAATTGAATCAAATGAAAGTCAAACACATTCAATCAAAGCTATTTGAATCAAATGAGAGTCAAATACATTTTACAAAGCTAATTGAATTAAATGAAAGTCAAACACATTCAAACAAAGCTATTTGAATCAAATGAAATTCAAACACATTCAAACAAAGCTAATTGAATTAAATGAAAGTCAAACACATTCAAACAAAGCTATTTGAATCAAATGAAAGTCAAACACATTCAAACAAAGATTTTGAATCAAATGAAAGTCAATTACATTCTACAAAGCTAATTGAATCAAATGAAAGTCAAAGACATTCAAACAAAGCTAATTGAATCAAATGAAAGTCAAACACATTCAAACAAAGCTATTTGAACCAAATAAAAGTCAAATACATTATACAAAGCTAATTGAATCAAATGAAAGTCAAACACATTCAAATAAAGCTATTTGAATCAAATGAAAGTCAAATACATTCTACAAAGCTAATTGAATCAAATGAAAGTCAAACACATTCAAACAAAGCTATTTGAATCAAATGAGAGTCAAATACATTCTACAAAGCTAATTGAATCAAATGAAAGTCAAATACATTCTACAAAGCTAATTGAATTAAATGAAAGTCAAACACATCCAGAAAAAGCTAAATGAATCAAATAAAGTTAAACACATTCAAACAAAGCTAATTGAATCATAAAAAAGTCAAACACACTCAAACAAAGCTAATTGAATCAAATGAAAGTCAAACACATTCAATCAAAGCTATTTGAATCAAATGAGAGTCAAATACATTTTACAAAGCTAATTGAATTAAATGAAAGTCCAACACATTCAAACAAAGCTATTTGAATCAAATGAAAGTCAAACACATTCAAACAAAGCTATTTGAATCAAATGAAAGTCAAATACATTCTACAAAGCTATTTGAATCAAATGAAAGTCAAACACATTCAAACAAAGCTATTTGAATCAAATGAAAGTCAAATACATTCTACAAAGCTATTTGAATCAAATGAAAGTCAAATACATTCTACAAATCTATTTGAATCAAATGAGTCCAATACATTCAAACAAAGCAAGTTAAATCAAATAAAAGTCAAATACATTCTACAAAGGTAATTGAATCAATTGAAAGTCAAACACATTCAAACAAAGCTATATAAATAAAATGAAAGTGAAATGCATTCTACAAAGCAAATTGAATCAAATGAAATTCAAACACATTCAAACAAAGCTATTTGAATCAAATGAAAGTCAAATTCATTATACAAAGCTAATTGAATAAATGAAAGTCAAACACATTCAAACAAAGCTATTTGAATCAAATGAAAGTCAAATACATTCTACAAAGCTAATTGAATTAAATGAAAGTCAAACACATCCAAAAAAAGCTAAATGAATCAAATAAAGTTAAACACATTCAAACAAAGCTAATTGAATCATATGAAAGTCAAACACATTCAATCAAAGCTATTTGAATCAAATGAGAGTCAAATACATTCAAACAAAGCTAATTAAATCAAATAAAAGTCAAATACATTCAAACAAAGCAAATGAAATCAAATAAAAGTCAAATACATTCTACAAAGCTAATTGAATCAAATGAAAGTCAAACACATTTAAACAAAGCTATTGGAATAAAATAAAAGTCAAATACATTCTATAAAGCTAATTGAATCAAATGAATGTCAAACACATTCAAACAAAGCTATTTGAATCAAATGAGAGTCAAATACATTCAAACAAAGCTAATTAAATCAAATAAAAGTCAAATACATTCTACATAGCTAATTGAACCAAATGAAAGTCAAACATTTTCAAACAAAGCTAATTGAATCAAACGAAAGTCAAATATATTCTACAAAGCTAATTGAATCAAATGAAAGTCAAACACATTCAAACAAAGCTATTTGAATCAAATGAAAGTCAAATACATTCTACAAAGCCAATTGAATCAAGTGAAAGTCAAACACTTTCAAACAATGCTACTTGAATCAAATGAAAGTCAAATACATTCTACAAAGCTAATTGAATTAAATGAAAGTCAAACACATTCAGACAAAGCTATTTGAATCAAATGAAAGTCAAACACATTCAAACAAAGCTAATTGAATCAAACGAAAGTCAAATATATTCTACAAAGCTAATTGAATCAAATGAAAGTCAAACACATTCAAACAAAGCTATTTGAATCAAATGAAAGTCAAATACATTCTACAAAGCCAATTGAATCAAGTGAAAGTCAAACACTTTCAAACAATGCTACTTGAATCAAATGAAAGTCAAATACATTCTAGAAAGCTAATTGAATTAAATGAAAGTCAAACACATTCAGACAAAGCTATTTGAATCAAATGAAAGTCAAACACATTCAAACAAAGCTATTTGAATCAAATGAAAGTCAAATACATTCTACAAAGCTATTTGAATCAAATGAAAGTCAAACACATTCAAACAAAGCTATTTGAATCAAATGAAAGTCAAATACATTCTACAAAGCTATTTGAATCAAATGAAAGTCAAACACATTCAAACAAAGCTATTTGAATCAAACGAAAGTCAAATACATTCTACAAATCTATTTGAATCAAATGAAAGTAAAATACATTCTACAAATCTATTTGAATCAAATGAGTCAAATACATTCAAACAAAGCAAATTAAATCAAATAAAAGTCAAATACATTCTACAAAGCTAATTGAATCAATTGAAAGTCAAACACATTCAAACAAAGCTATATAAATAAAATGAAAGTGAAATGCATTCTACAAAGCAAATTGAATCAAATGAAATTCAAACACATTCAAACAAAGCTATTTGAATCAAATGAAAGTCAAATTCATTGTACAAAGCTAATTGAATAAAATGAAAGTCAAACACATTCAAACAAAGCTATTTGAATCAAATGAAAGTCAAATACATTCTACAAAGCTAATTGAATTAAATGAAAGTCAAACACATTCAAACAAAGCTAAATGAATCAAATAAAGTTAAACACATTCAAACAAAGCTAATTGAATCAAATGAGAGTGAAATAAATTCAAACAAAGCTATTTGAATGAAATAAAAGTCATATACATTCTACAAAGCTAATTGAATCAAAGGAAAGTCAAGCACATTCGAACAAAGATTTTTAATTTAAATGAAAGTCAAATACATTCTACAAAGCTAATTAAATCAAATGAAAGTCAAACACATTCAAACAAAGCTATTTGAATAAAATGAAAATCAAATACATTGTACAAAGCTAATTGAATCAAATGAAAGTCAAACTCATTCAAACAAAGTTATTTGATTCAAATGAAAGTTAAATACATTCTACAAAGCTAATTGTATTAAATGAAAGTCAAACACATTCAAGCAAAGCTAAATGAATCAAATGAAAGTCAAACACTTTCAAACAAAACTAATTGAATCATATTAAAGTCATATATATTATACAAAGCTAATTGAATAAAATGAAAGTCAATCACATTCAAGCAAAGCTATTTGAATCAAATGAAAGTCAAATACATTCTACATAGCTATTTTAATCAAATGAAAGTCAAATACATTATACAAAGCTATTTGAATCAAATGAGAGTCAAATACATTCAAAAAAAGCAAATTAAATCAAATAAGAGTCGAATACATTCAACAAAGCTAATTGAATCAAATGATAGTTAAACACATTCAAACAAAGCTATTTGAATGAAATAAAAGTCATATACATTCTACAAAGCTAATTAAATCAAATGAAAGTCAAACATATTCAAACAAAGCTATTTGAATCAAATGAGAGTCATATACATTCTACAAAGCTAATTGAATAATATGAAAGTCAAACACATTCAAACAAAGCCTTTAAAATCAAATGAATGTCAAACACATTAAAAAAAAAGCTTTTTAATTTAAATGAAAGTCAAACACATTCAAACAAAGCCTTTAAAATCAAATGAATGTCAAACACATTAAAAAAAAAAGCTTTTTAATTTAAATGAAAGTCAAACACATTCAAACAAAGCTATATAAATCAAATGAAAGTGAAATGCATTCTACAAAGCAAATTGAATCAAATGAAATTCAAACACATTCAAACAAAGCTATTTGAATCAAATGAAAGTCAAATTCATTGTACAAATCTAATTGAATAAAATGAAAGTCAAACACATTCAAACAAAGCTATTTGAATCAAATGAAAGTCAAATACATTCTACAAAGCTAATTGAATTAAATGAAAGTGAAACACATTCAAACAAAGCTAAATGAATCGAATAAACTTAAACACATTAAACAAAGCTAATTGAATCATATGAAAGTCAAACACATTCAAACAAAGCTAATTGAATCAAATGAAAGTCAAACACATTCAATCAAAGCTATTTGAATCAAATGAAAGTCAAATACATTCTACAAAGCTAATTGAATCAAATGAAAGTCTAACACATTCAAACAAAGCTATTTGAGTCAAATGAAAGTCAAATACATTCTACAAAGCTAATTGAATCAAATGAAAGTCAAACACATTCAAACAAAGTTATTTGATTTAAATGAAAGTTAAATACAATCTACAAAGCTAATTGAATTAAATGAAAGTCAAACACATTCAAGAAAAGCTGAATGAATCAAATGAAAGTCAAACACTTTCAAACAAAGCTAATTGAATCATATGAAAGTCAAATATATTCTACAAAGCTAATTGAATAAAATGAAAGTCAATCACATTGAAGCAAAGCTATTTGAATCAAATGAAAGTCAAATACATTCTACATAGCTATTTGAATCAAATGAAAGTCAAATACATTCTACAAAGCTATTTGAATCAAATGAAAGTCAAACACATTCAAACAAAGCTATTTGAATCAAATGAAAGTCAAATACATTCTACAAAGCTATTTGAATCAAATGAAAGTCAAATACATTCTACAAATCAATTTGAATCAAATGAGTCAAATACATTCAAACAAAGCAAATTAAATCAAATAAAAGTCAAATACATTCTACAAAGGTAATTGAATCAAATGAAAGTCAAACACATTCAAACAAAGCTATTTGAATCAAATGAAAGTCAAATACATTCTACAAAGCCAATTGAATCAAGTGAAAGTCAAACACTTTCAAACAATGCTACTTGAATCAAATGAAAGTCAAATACATTCTAGAAAGCTAATTGAATTAAATGAAAGTCAAACACATTCAGACAAAGCTATTTGAATCAAATGAAAGTCAAACACATTCAAACAAAGCTATTTGAATCAAATGAAAGTCAAATACATTCTACAAAGCTATTTGAATCAAATGAAAGTCAAACACATTCAAACAAAGCTATTTGAATCAAATGAAAGTCAAATACATTCTACAAAGCTATTTGAATCAAATGAAAGTCAAACACATTCAAACAAAGCTATTTGAATCAAATGAAAGTCAAATACATTCTACAAAGCTATTTGAATCAAATGAAAGTCAAATACATTCTACAAATCAATTTGAATCAAATGAGTCAAATACATTCAAACAAAGCAAATTAAATCAAATAAAAGTCAAATACATTCTACAAAGGTGATTGAATCAATTGAAAGTCAAACACATTCAAACAAAGCTATATAAATAAAATGAAAGTGAAATGCAATCTACAAAGCAAATTGAATCAAATGAAATTCAAACACATTCTAACAAAGCTGTTTGAATCAAATGAAAGTCAAATTCATTGTACAAAGCTAATTGAATAAATGAAAGTCAAACACATTCAAACAAAGCTATTTGAATCAAATGAAAGTCAAATACATTCTACAAAGCTAATTGAATTAAATGAAAGTCAAACACATCCAAAAAAAGCTAAATGAATCAAATAAAGTTAAACACATTCAAACAAAGCTAATTGAATCATAAAAAAGTCAAACACATTCAAACAAAGCTAATTGAATCAAATGAAAGTCAAACACATTCAATCAAAGCTATTTGAATCAAATGAGAGTCAAATACATTTTACAAAGCTAATTGAATTAAATGAAAGTCAAACACATTCAAACAAAGCTATTTGAATCAAATGAAAGTCAAACACATTCAAACAAAGCTATTTGAATCAAATGAAAGTCAAATACATTCTACAAAGCTATTTGAATCAAATGAAAGTCAAACACATTCAAACAAAGCTATTTGAATCAAATGAAAGTCAAATACATTCTACAAATCTATTTGAGTCAAATGAAAGTCAAATACATTCTACAAATCTATTTGAATCAAATGAGTCAAATACATTCAAACAAAGCAAGTTAAATCAAATAAAAGTCAAATACATTCTACAAAGGTAATTAAATCAATTGAAAGTCAAACACATTCAAACAAAGCTATATAAATAAAATGAAAGTGAAATGCATTCTACAAAGCAAATTGAATCAAATGAAATTCAAACACATTCAAACAAAGCTATTTGAATCAAATGAAAGTCAAATTCATTGTACAAAGCTAATTGAATAAATGAAAGTCAAACACATTCAAACAAGCTATTTGAATCAAATGAAAGTCAAATGCATTCTACAAAGCTAATTGAATTAAATGAAAGTCAAACACATCCAAAAAAAGCTAAATGAATCAAATAAAGTTAAACACATTCAAACAAAGCTAATTGAATCATATGAAAGTCAAACACATTCAATCAAAGCTATTTGAATCAAATGAGAGTCAAATACATTCAAACAAAGCTAATTAAATCAAATAAAAGTCAAATACATTCAAACAAAGCAAATGAAATCAAATAAAAGTCAAATACATTCTACAAAGCTAATTGAATCAAATGAAAGTCAAACACATTTAAACAAAGCTATTGGTATAAAATAAAAGTCAAATACATTCTACAAAGCTAATTGAATCAAATGAATGTCAAACACATTCAAACAAAGCTATTTGAATCAAATGAGAGTCAAATACATTCAAACAAAGCTAATTAAATCAAATAAAAGTCAAATACATTCTACAAAGCTAATTGAATCAAATGAAAGTCAAACATTTTCAAACAAAGCTAATTGAATCAAACGAAAGTCAAATATATTCTACAAAGCTAATTGAATCAAATGAAAGTCAAACACATTCAAACAAAGCTATTTGAATCAAATGAAAGTCAAATACATTCTACAAAGCCAATTGAATCAAGTGAAAGTCAAACACTTTCAAACAATGCTACTTGAATCAAATGAAAGTCAAATACATTCTACAAAGCTAATTGAATTAAATGAAAGTCAAACACATTCAGACAAAGCTATTTGAATCAAATGAAAGTCAAACACATTCAAACAAAGCTAATTGAATCAAACGAAAGTCAAATATATTCTACAAAGCTAATTGAATCAAATGAAAGTCAAACACATTCAAACAAAGCTATTAGAATCAAATGAAAGTCAAATACATTCTACAAAGCCAATTGAATCAAGTGAAAGTCAAACACTTTCAAACAATGCTACTTGAATCAAATGAAAGTCAAATACATTCTACAAAGCTAATTGAATTAAATGAAAGTCAAACACATTCAGACAAAGCTATTTGAATCAAATGAAAGTCAAACACATTCAAACAAAGCTATTTGAATCAAATGAAAGTCAAATACATTCTATAAAGCTATTTGAATCAAATGAAAGTCAAACACATTCAAACAAAGCTATTTGAATCAAATGAAAGTCAAATACATTCTACAAAGCTATTTGAATCAAATGAAAGTTAAACACATTCAAACAAAGCTATTTGAATCAAACGAAAGTCAAATACATTCTACAAATCTATTTGAATCAAATGAAAGTAAAATACATTCTACAAATCTATTTGAATCAAATGAGTCAAATACATTCAAACAAAGCAAATTAAATCAAATAAAAGTCAAATACATTCTACAAAGCTAATTGAATCAATTGAAAGTCAAACACATTCAAACAAAGCTATATAAATAAAATGAAAGTGAAATGCATTCTACAAAGCAAATTGAATCAAATGAAATTCAAACACATTCAAACAAAGCTATTTGAATCAAATGAAAGTCAAATTCATTGTACAAAGCTAATTGAATAAAATGAAAGTCAAACACATTCAAACAAAGCTATTTGAATCAAATGAAAGTCAAATACATTCTACAAAGCTAATTGAATTAAATGAAAGTCAAACACATTCAAACAAAGCTAAATGAATCAAATAAAGTTAAACACATTCAAACAAAGCTAATTGAATCAAATGAGAGTGAAATAAATTCAAACAAAGCTATTTGAATGAAATAAAAGTCATATACATTCTACAAAGCTAATTGAATCAAAGGAAAGTCAAGCACATTCAAACAAAGATTTTTAATTTAAATGAAAGTCAAATACATTCTACAAAGCTAATTGAATCAAATGAAAGTCAAACACATTCAAACAAAGCTATTTGAATAAAATGAAAATCAAATACATTGTACAAAGCTAATTGAATCAAATGAAAGTCAAACTCATTCAAAAAAGTTATTTGATTCAAATGAAAGTTAAATACATTCTACAAAGCTAATTGAATTAAATGAAAGTCAAACACATTCAAGCAAAGCTAAATGAATCAAATGAAAGTCAAACACTTTCAAACAAAGCTAATTGAATCATATTAAAGTCAAATATATTCTACAAAGCTAATTGAATAAAATGAAAGTCAATCACATTCAAGCAAAGCTATTTGAATCAAATGAAAGTCAAATACATTCTACATAGCTATTTTAATCAAATGAAAGTCAAATACATTATACAAAGCTATTTGAATCAAATGAGAGTCAAATACATTCAAACAAAGCAAATTAAATCAAATAAGAGTCGAATACATTCAACAAAGCTAATAGAATCAAATGATAGTTAAACACATTCAAACAAAGCTATTTGAATGAAATAAAAGTCATATACATTCTACAAAGCTAATTAAATCAAATGAAAGTCAAACATATTCAAACAAAGCTATTTGAATCAAATGAGAGTCATATACATTCTACAAAGCTAATTGAATAATATGAAAGTCAAACACATTCAAACAAAGCCTTTAAAATCAAATGAATGTCAAACACATTAAAAAAAAAAGCTTTTTAATTTAAATGAAAGTCAAACACATTCAAACAAAGCTATATAAATCAAATGAAAGTGAAATGCATTCTACAAAGCAAATTGAATCAAATGAAATTCAAACACATTCAAACAAAGCTATTTGAATCAAATGAAAGTCAAATTCATTGTACAAATCTAATTGAATAAAATGAAAGTCAAACACATTCAAACAAAGCTATTTGAATCAAATGAAAGTCAAATACATTCTACAAAGCTAATTGAATTAAATGAAAGTGAAACACATTCAAACAAAGCTAAATGAATCGAATAAACTTAAACACATTCAAACAAAGCTAATTGAATCATATGAAAGTCAAACACATTCAAACAAAGCTAATTGAATCAAATGAAAGTCAAACACATTCAATCAAAGCTATTTGAATCAAATGAAAGTCAAATACATTCTACAAAGCTAATTGAATCAAATGAAAGTCTAACACATTCAAACAAAGCTATTTGAATCAAATGAAAGTCAAATACATTCTACAAAGCTAATTGAATCAAATGAAAGTCAAACACATTCAAACAAAGTTATTTGATTTAAATGAAAGTTAAATACAATCTACAAAGCTAATTGAATTAAATGAAAGTCAAACACATTCAAGAAAAGCTAAATGAATCAAATGAAAGTCAAACACTTTCAAACAAAGCTAATTGAATCATATGAAAGTCAAATATATTCTACAAAGCTAATTGAATAAAATGAAAGTCAATCACATTCAAGCAAAGCTATTTGAATCAAATGAAAGTCAAATACATTCTACATAGCTATTTGAATCAAATGAAAGTCAAATACATTCTACAAAGCTATTTGAATCAAATGAGAGTCAAATACATTCAAACAAAGCAAATTAAATCAAATAAGTGTCGAATACATTCAACAAAGCTAATTGAATCAAATGAAAGTCAAACATATTCAAACAAAGCTATTTGAATCAAATAAGAGTCATATACATTCTACAAAGCTAATTGAATAATATGAAAGTCAAACACATTCAAACAAAGCCTTTAAAATCAAATGAATGTCAAACACATTAAAAAAAAAAGCTTTTTAATTTAAATGAAAGTCAAACACATTCAAACAAAGCTATATAAATCAAATGAAAGTGAAATGCATTCTACAAAGCAAATTGAATCAAATGAAATTCAAACACATTCAAACAAAGCTATTTGAATCAAATGAAAGTCAAATACATTCTACAAAGCTAAATGAATCATATGAAAGTCAAACACATTCAAACAAAGCTAATTGAATCAAATGAAAGTCAAACACATTCAATCAAAGCTATTTGAATCAAATGAAAGTCAAATACATTCTACAAAGCTAATTTAATCAAATGAAAGTCAATCACATTCAAACATAGCTATTTGAATCAAATGAAAGTCAAACACATTCAAACAAAGCTAATTGAATCATATGTATGTCAAACACATTCAAACAAACCTAATTGAATCAAATGAAAATCAAACAGATTCAATCAAAGCTATTTGAATCAAATGAAAGTCAAATACGTTCTACAAAAGTCATTGAATCAAATGAAAGTTAATCACATTCAAACAAAGCTATTTAAATCAAATGAAAGTCAAACACATTCGAACAAAGCTAATTGAATCAAATGAAAGTCAAACACATTCAAACAAAGCTTTCGAATCAAATGAAAGTCAAATATATTCTACAAAGCTAATTGAATCAAATGAAAGTCAAACACATTCAAACAAAGCTATTTGAATCAAATGAAAGTCAAATACATTCTACAAAGCTAATTGAATCAAATGAAAGTCAAACACATTCAAACAAAGCTATTTGAATCAAATGAGAGTGAAATAAATTCAAACAAAGCTAATTTAATCAAATTAAAGTAAAATACATTCTACAAAGCTAATTGAATCAAATGAAAGTCAAACACATTCAAACAAAGCTTTTTAATTTAAATGAAAGTCAAATACATTCTACAAAGCTAATTGAATCAAATGAAAGTCAAACACATTCAAACAAAGCTATTTGAATCAAATGAAAGTCAAATACATTCTACAAAGCTAATTGAATTAAATGAAAGTGAAACACATTCAAACAAAGCTAAATGAATCAAATAAAGTTAAACACATTCAAACAAAGCTAATTGAATCATATGAAAGTCAAACACATTCAAACAAAGCTAATTGAATCAAATGAAAGTCAAACACATTCAATCAAAGCTATTTGAATCAAATGAAAGTCAAATACATTCTTCAAAGCTAATTGAATCAACAGAAAGTCAATCACATTCAAACAAAGCTATTTGAATCAAATGAAAGTCAAACACATTCAAACAAAGCTAATTGAATCATATGAATGTCAAACACATTCAAACAAACCTAATTGAATCAAATGAAAATCAAACATATTCAATCAAAGCTATTTGAATCAAATGAAAGTCAAATACATTCTACAAAAGTAATTGAATCAAACGAAAGTTAATCACATTCAAACAAAGATATTTAAATCAAATGAAAGTCAAACACATTCGAACAAAGCTAATTGAATCAAATGAAAGTCAAACACATTCAAACAAAGCTTTCGAATCAAATGAAAGTCAAATATATTCTACAAAGCTAATTGAATCAAATGAAAGTCAAACACATTCAAACAAAGCTATTTGAATCAAATGAAAGTCAAATACATTCTACAAAGCTAATTGAATCAAAAGAAAGTCAAACACATTCAAACAAAGCTATTTGAAACAAATGAGAGTGAAATAAATTCAAACAAAGCTAATTTAATCAAATAAAAGTAAAATACATTCTACAAAGCTAATTGAATCAAATGAAAGTCAAACACATTCAAACAAAGCTTTTTAATTTAAATGAAAGTCAAATACATTCTACAAAGCTAATTGAATCAAATGAAAGTCAAACACATTCAAACAAAGTTATTTGATTCAAATGAAAGTTAAATACATTCTAAAAAGCTAATTGAATTAAATGAAAGTCAAACACATTCAAGCAAAGCTAAATGAATCAAATGAAAGTCAAACACATTCAAACAAAGCTAATTGAATCATATGAAAGTCAAATATATTCTACAAAGCTAATTGAATCAAATGAAAGTCAATCACATTCAAACAAAGCTATTTGAATCAAATGAAAGTCAAATACATTCTACATAGCTATTTGAATCAAATGAAAGTCAAATACATTCTACAAAGCTATTTGAATCAAATGAGAGTCAAATACATTCAAACAAAGCAAATTAAATCAAATAAGAGTCATATACATTCTACAAAGCTAATTGAATCAAATGAAATTTACACATATTCAAACAAAGCTATTTAAATCAAACGAAAGTCAAACACATTCAATCAAAGCTATTTGAATCAAATGAAAGTCAAATACATTCTACAAAGTTGATTGAATCAAATGAAAGTCAATCACATTCAAACAAAGCTATTTGAATCAAATGAAAGTCAAATACATTCTACAAAGCTATTTGAATCAAATGAAAGTCAAATACATTTTACAAAGTTATTTGAATCAAATGAGAGTCAAACACTTTCAAACAAAGCTAATTGAATCATATGAAAGTCAAATATGTTCTACAAAGTTAATTGAATCAAATGAAAGTCAATCACATTCAAACAAAGCTATTTGAATCAAATGAAAGTCAAATACATTCTGCATAGCTATTTGAATCAAATGAAAGTCAAATACATTCTACAAAGCTATTTGAATCAAATGAGAGTCAAATACATTCAAACAAAGCAAATTAAATCAAATAAGAGTCGAATACATTCAACAAAGCTAATTGAATCAAATGATAGTTAAACACATTCAAACACATTGAATCAAAGTGAAATGCATTCTACAAAGCAAATTGAATCAAATGAAATTCAAACACATTCAAACAAAGCTATTTGAATCAAATGAAAGTCAAATTCATTGTACAAATCTAATTGAATAAAATGAAAGTCAAACACATTCAAACAAAGCTATTTGAATCAAATGAAAGTGAAATACATTCTACAAAGCTAATTGAATCAAATGAAAGTCAATCACATTCAAACAAAGTTATTTGATTCAAATGAAAGTTAAATACATTCTAAAAAGCTAATTGAATTAAATGAAAGTCAAACACATTCAAGCAAAGCTAAATGAATCAAATGAAAGTCAAACACTTTCAAACAAAGCTAATTGAATCATATGAAAGTCAAATATATTCTACAAAGCTAATTGAATAAAATGAAAGTCAATCACATTCAAGCAAAGCTATTTGAATCAAATGAAAGTCAAATACATTCTACATAGCTATTTGAATCAAATGAAAGTCAAATTCATTGTACAAATCTAATTGAATAAATTGAAAGTCAAACACATTCAAACAAAGCTATTTGAATCAAATGAAAGTCAAATACATTCTACAAAGCTAATTGAATTAAATGAAAGTGAAACACATTCAAACAAAGCTAAATGAATCAAATAAACTTAAACACATTCAAACAAAGCTAATTGAATCATATGAAAGTCAATCACATTCAAGCAAAGCTATTTGAATCAAATGAAAGTCAAACACATTCAATCAAAGCTATTTGAATCAAATGAAAGTCAAATACATTCTACAAAGCTAATTGAATCAAATGAAAGTCAAACACATTTAAACAAAGCTATTTGAATCAAATGAAAGTCAAATACATTCTTCAAAGCTAATTGAATCAAATGAAGGTCAAACACATTCAAACAAAGTTATCTGATTTAAATGAAAGTTAAATACAATCTACAAAGCTAATTGAATTAAATGAAAGTCAAACACATTCAAGCAAAGCTAAATGAATCAAATGAAAGTCAAACACTTTCAAACAAAGCTAATTGAATCATATGAAAGTCAAATATATTCTACAAAGCTAATTGAATAAAATGAAAGTCAATCACATTCAAGCAAAGCTATTTGAATCAAATGAAAGTCAAATACATTCTACATAGCTATTTGAATCAAATGAAAGTCAAATACATTCTACAAAGCTATTTGAATCAAATGAGAGTCAAATACATTCAAACAAAGCAAATTAAATCAAATAAGTGTCGAATACATTCAACAAAGCTAATTGAATCAAATGATAGTTAAACACATTCAAACAAAGCTATTTGAATGAAATAAAAGTCATATACATTCTACAAAGCTAATTGAATCAAATGAAAGTCAAACATATTCAAATAAAGCTATTTGAATCAAATGAGAGTCATATACATTCTACAAAGCTAATTGAATAATATGAAAGTCAAACACATTCAAACAAAGCCGTTAAAATCAAATGAATGTCAAACACATTAAAAAAAAGCTTTTTAATTTAAATGAAAGTCAAACACATTCAAACAAAGCTATATAAATCAAATGAAAGTGAAATGCATTCTACAAAGCAAATTGAATCAAATGAAATTCAAACACATTCAAACAAAGCTATTTGAATCAAATGAAAGTCAAATGCATTCTACAAAGCTAAATGAATCATATGAAAGTCAAACACATTCAAACAAAGCTAATTGAATCAAATGAAAGTCAAACACATTCAATCAAAGCTATTTGAATCAAATGAAAGTCAAATACATTCTACAAAGCTAATTTAATCAAATGAAAGTCAATCACATTTAAACATAGCTATTTGAATCAAATGAAAGTCAAACACATTCAAACAAAGCTAATTGAATCATATGAATGTCAAACACATTCAAACAAACCTAATTGAATCAAATGAAAATCAAACATATTCAATCAAAGCTATTTGAATCAAATGAAAGTCAAATACATTCTACAAAAGTAATTGAATCAAACGAAAGTTAATCACATTCAAACAGAGCTATTTAAATCAAATGAAAGTCAAACACATTCGAACAAAGCTAATTGAATCAAATGAAAGTCAAACACATTCAAACAAAGCTTTCGAATCAAATGAAAGTCAAATATATTCTACAAAGCTAATTGAATCAAATGAAAGTCAAACACATTCAAACAAAGCTATTTGAATCAAATGAAAGTCAAATACATTCTACAAAGCTAATTGAATCAAATGAAAGTCAAACACATTCAAACAAAGCTATTTGAATCAAATGAGAGTGAAATAAATTCAAACAAAGCTAATTTAATCAAATAAAAGTAAAATACATTCTACAAAGCTAATTGAATCAAATGAAAGTCAAACACATTCAAACAAAGCTTTTTAATTTAAATGAAAGTCAAATACATTCTACAAAGCTAATTGAATCAAATGAAAGTCAAACACATTCAAACAAAGTTATTTGATTCAAATGAAAGTTAAATACATTCTAAAAAGCTAATTGAATTAAATGAAAGTCAAACACATTCAAGCAAAGCTAAATGAATCAAATAAAGTTAAACACATTCAAACAAAGCTAATTGAATCATATGAAAGTCAAACACATTCAAACAAAGCTAATTGAATCAAATGAAAGTCAAACACATTCAATCAAAGCTATTTGAATCAAATGAAAGTCAAATACATTCTACAAAGCTAATTGAATCAAATGAAAGTCAATCACATTCAAACAAAGCTATTTGAATCAAGTGAAAGTCAAACACATTCAAACAAAGCTAATTGAATCATATGAATGTCAAACACATTCAAACAAACCTAATTGAATCAAATGAAAATCAAACATATTCAATCAAAGCTATTTGAATCAAATGAAAGTCAAATACATTCTACAAAAGTAATTGAATCAAATTAAAGTTAATCACATTCAAACAAAGCTATTTAAATCAAATGAAAGTCAAACACATTCGAACAAAGCTAATTGAATCAAATGAAAGTCAAAAACATTCAAACAAAGCTTTCGAATCAAATGAAAGTCAAATATATTCTACAAAGCTAATTGAATCAAATGAAAGTCAAACACATTCAAACAAAGCTATTTGAATCAAATGAAAGTCAAATACATTCTACAAAGCTAATTGAATCAAATGAAAGTCAAACACATTCAAACAAAGCTATTTGAATCAAATGAGAGTGAAATAAATTCAAACAAAGCTAATTTAATCAAATAAAAGTAAAATACATTCTACAAAGCTAATTGAATCAAATGAAAGTCAAACACATTCAAACAAAGTTTTTTAATTTAAATGAAAGTCAAATACATTCTACAAAGCTAATTGAATCAAATGAAAGGCAAACACATTCAAACAAAGTTATTTGATTCAAATGAAAGTTAAATACATTCTAAAAAGCTAATTGAATTAAATGAAAGTCAAACACATTCAAGCAAAGCTAAATGAATCAAATGAAAGTCAAACACATTCAAACAAAGCTAATTGAATCATATGAAAGTCAAATATATTCTACAAAGCTAATTGAATAAAATGAAAGTCAATCACATTCAAACAAAGCTATTTGAATCAAATGAAAGTCAAATACATTCTACATAGCTATTTGAATCAAATGAAAGTCAATTACATTCTACAAAGCTATTTGAATCAAATGAGAGTCAAATACATTCAAACAAAGCAAATTAAATCAAATAAGAGTCATATACATTCTACAAAGCTAATTGAATCAAATGAAATTTACACATATTTCAACAAAGCTATTTGAATCAAATGAAAGTCAAACACATTCAATCAAAGCTATTTGAATCAAATGAAAGTCAAATACATTCTACAAAGCTAATTTAATCAAATGAAAGTCAATCACATTCAAACAAAGCTATTTGAATCAAATGAAAGTCAAATACATTCTGCATAGCTATTTGAATCAAATGAAAGTCAAATACATTCTACAAAGCTATTTGAATCAAATGAGAGTCAAATACATTCAAACAAAGCAAATTAAATCAAATAAGAGTCGAATACATTCAACAAAGCTAATTGAATCAAATGATAGTTAAACACATTCAAACAAAGCTATTTGAATCAAATGAAAGTCAAATACATTCTACAAAGCTAATTGAATCAAATGAAAGTCAAACACATTCAAACAAAGCTATTTGAATCAAATGAGAGTGAAATAAATTCAAACAAAGCTAATTTAATCAAATAAAAGTAAAATACATTCTACAAAGCTAATTGAATCAAATGAAAGTCAAACACATTCAAACAAAGCTTATTAATTTAAATGAAAGTCAAATACATTCTACAAAGCTAATTGAATCAAATGAAAGTCAAACACATTCAAACAAAGCTATTTGAATCAAATGAAAGTCAAATACATTCTACAAAGCTAATTGAATTAAATGAAAGTGAAACACATTCAAACAAAGCTAAATGAATCAAATAAAGTTAAACACATTCAAACAAAGCTAATTGAATCATATGAAAGTCAAACACATTCAAACAAAGCTAATTGAATCAAATGAAAGTCAAACACATTCAATCAAAGCTATTTGAATCAAATGAAAGTCAAATACATTCTACAAAGCTAATTGAATCAAATGAAAGTCAATCACATTCAAACAAAGCTATTTGAATCAAATGAAAGTCAAACACATTCAAACAAAGCTAATTGAATCATATGAATGTCAAACACATTCAAACAAACCTAATTGAATCAAATGAAAATCAAACATATTCAATCAAAGCTATTTGAATCAAATGAAAGTCAAATACCTTCTACAAAAGTAATTGAATCAAACGAAAATTAATCACATTCAAACAAAGCTATTTAAATCAAATGAAAGTCAAACACATTCGAACAAAGCTAATTGAATCAAATGAAAGTCAAACATATTCAAACAAAGCTTTCGAATCAAATGAAAGTCAAATATATTCTACAAAGCTAATTGAATCAAATGAAAGTCAAACACATTCAAACAAAGCTATTTGAATCAAATGAAAGTCAAATACATTCTACAAAGCTAATTGAATCAAATGAAAGTCAAACACATTCAAACAAAGCTATTTGAATCAAATGAGAGTGAAATAAATTCAAACAAAGCTAATTTAATCAAATAAAAGTAAAATACATTCTACAAAGCTAATTGAATCAAATGAAAGTCAAACACATTCAACCAAAGCTTTTTAATTTAAATGAAAGTCAAATACATTCTACAAAGCTAATTGAATCAAATGAAAGTCAAACACATTCAAACAAAGTTATTTGATTCAAATGAAAGTTAAATACATTCTAAAAAGCTAATTGAATTAAATGAAAGTCAAACACATTCAAGCAAAGCTAAATGAATCAAATAAAGTTAAACACATTCAAACAAAGCTAATTGAATCATATGAAAGTCAAACACATTCAAACCAAGCTAATTGAATCAAATGAAAGTCAAACACATTCAATCAAAGCTATTTGAATCAAATGAAAGTCAAATACATTCTACAAAGCTAATTGAATCAAAATGAAAGTCAATCACATTCAAACAAAGCTATTTGAATCAAATGAAAGTCAAACACATTCAAACAAAGCTAATTGAATCATATGAATGTCAAACAAATTCAAACAAACCTAATTGAATCAAATGAAAATCAAATATATTCAATCAAAGCTATTTGAATCAAATGAAAGTCAAATACATTCTACAAAAGTAATTGAATCAAACGAAAGTTAATCACATTCAAACAAAGCTATTTAAATCAAATGAAAGTCAAACACATTCGAACAAAGCTAAATTGAATCAAATGAAAGTCAAACATATTCAAACAAAGCTTTCGAATCAAATGAAAGTCAAATATATTCTACAAAGCTAATTGAATCAAATGAAAGTCAAACACATTCAAACAAAGCTATTTGAATCAAATGAAAGTCAAATACATTCTACAAAGCTAATTGAATCAAATGAAAGTCAAACACATTCAAACAAAGCTATTTGAATCAAATGAGAGTGAAATAAATTCAAAACAAAGCTAAGTTAATCAAATAAAAGTAAAATACATTCTACAAAGCTAATTGAATCAAATGAAAGTCAAACACATTCAAACAAAGCTTTTTAATTTAAATGAAAGTCAAATACATTCTACAAAGCTAATCGAATCAAATGAAAGTCAAACACATTCAAACAAAGTTATTTGATTCAAATGAAAGTTAAATACATTCTAAAAAGCTAATTGAATTAAATGAAAGTTAAACACATTCAAGCAAAGCTAAATGAATCAAATGAAAGTCAATCACATTCAAAACAAAGCTATTTGAATCAAATGAAAGTCAAATACATTCTACATAGCTATTTGAATCAAATGAAAGTCAAATACATTCTACAAAGCTATTTGAATCAAATGAGAGTCGAATACATTCAAACAAAGCAAATTAAATCAAATAAGAGTCATATACATTCTACAAAGCTAATTGAATCAAATGAAATTTACACATATTTCAACAAAGCTATTTGAATCAAATGAAAGTCAAACACATTCAATCAAAGCTATTTGAATCAAATGAAAGTCAAATACATTCTACAAAGCTAATTTAATCAAATGAAAGTCAATCACATTCAAACAAAGCTATTTGAATCAAATGAAAGTCAAATACATTCTACAAAGCTATTTGAATCAAATGAAAGTCAAATACATTTTACAAAGTTATTTGAATCAAATGAGAGTCAAACACTTTTCAAACAAAGCTAATTGAATCATATGAAAGTCAAATATGTTCTACAAAGCTAATTGAATCAAATGAAAGTCAATCACATTCAAACAAAGCTATTTGAATCAAATGAAAGTCAAATACATTCTGCATAGCTATTTGAATCAAATGAAAGTCAAATACATTCTACAAAGCTATTTGAATCAAATGAGAGTCAAATACATTCAAACAAAGCAAATTAAATCAAATAAGAGTCGAATACATTCAACAAAGCTAATTGAATCAAATGATAGTTAAACACATTCAAACAAAGCTATTTGAATCAAATGAAAGTGAAATGCATTCTACAAAGCAAATTGAATCAAATGAAATTCAAACACATTCAAACAAAGCTATTTGAATCAAATGAAAGTCAAATTCATTGTACAAATATAATTGAATAAAATGAAAGTCAAACACATTCAAACAAAGCTATTTGAATCAAATGAAAGTCAAATACATTCTACAAAGCTAATTGAATCAAATGAAAGTCAATCACATTCAAACAAAGTTATTTGATTCAAATGAAAGTTAAATACATTCTAAAATGCTAATTGAATTAAATGAAAGTCAAACACATTCAAGCAAAGCTAAATGAATCAAATGAAAGTCAAACACTTTCAAACAAAGCTAATTGAATCATATGAAAGTCAAATATATTCTACAAAGCTAATTGAATCAAATGAAAGTCAATCACATTCAAACAAAGCTATTTGAATCAAATGAAAGTCAAATACATTCTACAAAGCTAATTGAATCAAATGAAAGTCAATCACATTCAAACAAAGCTATTTGAATCAAATGAAAGTCAAACACATTCAAACAAAGCTAATTGAATCATATGAAAGTCAAACACAATCAAACAAACCTAATTGAATCAAATGAAAATCAAATATATTCAATCAAAGCTATATGAATTAAATGAAAGTCAAATACATTCTACAATACTAATTGAATCAAATGAAAGTTAATCACATTCAAACAAAGCTATTTAAATCAAAGGAAAGTCAAACACATTCGAACAAAGCTAATTGAATCAAATGAAAGTCAAACACATTCAAACAAAGCTTTCGAATCAAATGAAAGTCAAATATATTCTACAAAGCTAATTGAATCAAATGAAAGACAAACACATTCAAACAAAGCTATTTGAATCAAATGAAAGTCAAACACATTCAAACAAAGATTTTGAATCAAATGAAAGTCAAATACATTCAACAAAGCTAATTGAATCAAATGAAAGTCAAACACATTCAAATAAAGCTATTTGAATCAAATGAAAGTCAAATACATTCTACAAAGCTAATTGAATCAAATGAAAGTCAAACACATTCAAACAAAGCTGTTTGAATCAAATGAGAGTCAAATAAATTCAAACAAAGCTAATTAAATAAAATAAAAGTAAAATACATTCTACAAAGCTAATTGAATCAAATGAAAGTCAAACACATTCAAACAAAGCTTTTTAATTTAAATGAAAGTCAAATACATTCTACAAAGCTAATTGAATCAAATGAAAGTCAAACACATTCAAACAAAGCTATTTGAATAAAATGAAAGTCAAATACATTCTACAAAGCTAATTGAATTAAATGAAAGTGAAACACATTCAAACAAAGCTAAATGAATCAAATATAGTTAAACACATTCAAACAAAGCTAATTGAATCATATGAAAGTCAAACACATTCAAACAAAGCTAATTGAATCAAATGAAAGTCAAACACATTCAATCAAAGCTATTTGAATCAAATGAAAGTCAAATACATTCTACAAAGCTAATTGAATCAAATGAAAGTCAATCACATTCAAACAAAGCTATTTGAATCAAATGAAAGTCAAACACATTCAAACAAAGCTAATTGAATCATATGAATGTCAAACACATTCAAACAAACCTAATTGAATCAAATGAAAATCAAACATATTCAATCAAAGCTATTTGAATCAAATGAAAGTCAAATACATTCTACAAAAGTAATTGAATCAAATGAAAGTTAATCACATTCAAACAAAGCTATTTAAATCAAATGAAAGTCAAACACATTCGAACAAAGCTAATTGAATCAAATGAAAGTCAAACACATTCAACCAAAGCTTTCGAATCAAATGAAAGTCAAATATATTCTACAAAGCTAATTGAATCAAATGAAAGTCAAACACATTCAAACAAAGCTATTTGAATCAAATGAAAGTCAAATACATTCTACAAAGCTAATTGAATCAAATAAAAGTCAAACACATTCAAACAAAGCTATTTGAATCAAATGAGAGTGAAATAAATTCAAACAAAGCTAATTTAATCAAATAAAAGTAAAATACATTCTACAAAGCTAATTGAATCAAATGAAAGTCAAACACATTCAAACAAAGCTTTTTAATTTAAATGAAAGTCAAATACATTCTACAAAGCTAATTGAATAAAATGAAAGTCAAACACATTCAAACAAAGCTATTTGAATCAAATGAAAGTCAAATACATTCTACAAAGCTAATTGAATCAAATGAAAGTCAAACACATTCAAACAAAGCAAATGAAATCAAATAAAAGTCAAATACATTCTACAAAGCTAATTGAATCAAATGAAAGTCAAACACATTCAAACAAAGTTATTTGATTCAAATGATAGTTAAATACATTCTAAAAAGCTAATTGAATTAAATGAAAGTCAAACACATTCAAGCAAAGCTAAATGAATCAAATGAAAGTCAAACACATTCAAACAAAGCTAATTGAATCATATGAAAGTCAAATATATTCTACAAAGCTAATTGAATCAAATGAAAGTCAATCACATTCAAAACAAAGCTATTTGAATCAAATGAAAGTCAAATACATTCTACATAGCTATTTGAATCAAATGAAAGTCAAATACATTCTGCATAGCTATTTGAATCAAATGAAAGTCAAATACATTCTACAAAGCTATTTGAATCAAATGAGAGTCAAATACATTCAAACAAAGCAAATTAAATCAAATAAGAGTCGAATACATTCAACAAAGCTAATTGAATCAAATGATAGTTAAACACATTCAAACAAAGCTATTTGAATCAAATGAAAGTGAAATGCATTCTACAAAGCAAATTGAATCAAATGAAATTCCAACACATTCAAACAAAGCTATTTGAATCAAATGAAAGTCAAATTCATTGTACAAATCTAATTGAATAAAATGAAAGTCAAACACATTCCAAACAAAGCTATTTGAATCAAATGAGAGTCAAATACATTCTACAAAGCTAATTGAATCAAATGAAAGTCAATCACATTCAAACAAAGCTATTTGAATCAAATGAAAGTCAAACACATTCAAACAAAGCTAATTGAATCATATGAAAGTCAAACACAATCAAACAAACCTAATTGAATCAAATGAAAATCAAACATATTCAATCAAAGCTATTTGAATTAAATGAAAGTCAAATACATTCTACAAAACTAATTGAATCAAATGAAAGTTAATCATATTCAAACAAAGCTATTTAAATCAAATGAATGTCAAACACATTCGAACAAAGCTAATTGAATCAAATGAAAGTCAAACACATTCAAACAAAGCTTTCGAATCAAATGAAAGTCAAATATATTCTACAAAGCTAATTGAATCAAATGAAAGTCAAACACATTCAAACAAAGCTATTTGAATCAAATGAAAGTCAAATACATTCTACAAAGCTAATTGAATTAAATGAAAGTGAAACACATTCAAACAAAGCTAAATGAATCAAATAAAGTTAAACACATTCAAACAAAGCTAATTGAATCATATGAAAGTTAAACACATTCAAACAAAGCTATTTGAATCAAATGAAAGTCAAATACATTCTAGAAAGGTAATTGAATCAAATGAAAGTCAATCACATTCAAACAAAGCTATTTGAATCAAATGAAAGTCAAACACATTCAAACAAAGCTAATTGAATCATATGAAAGTCAAACACAATCAAACAAACCTAATTGAATCAAATGAAAATCAAACATATTCAATCAAAGCTATTTGAATTAAATGAAAGTCAAATACATTCAACAAAACTAATTGAATCAAATGAAAGTTAATCACATTCAAACAAGGCTATTTAAATCAAATGAAAGTCAAACACATTCGAACAAAGCTAATTGAATCAAATGAAAGTCAAACACATTCAAACAAAGATTTCGAATCAAATGAAAGTCAAATACATTCTACAAAGCTAATTGAATCAAATGAAAGTCAAACACATTCAAATAAAGCTATATAAATCAAATGAAAGTCAAATACATTCTACAAAGATAATTGAATCAAATGAAAGTCAAACACATTCAAACAAAGTTATTTGATTCAAATGAAAGTTAAATACATTCTACAAAACTAATTGAATTAAATGAAAGTCAAACACATTCAAGCATAGCTAAATGAATCAAATGAAAGTCAAACACTTTCAAACAAAGCTAATTGAATCATATGAAAGTCAAATATATTCTACAAAGCTAATTGAATCAAATGAAAGTCAATCACATTCAAACAAAGCTATTTGAATCAAATGAAAGTCAAATACATTCTACATAGCTATTTGAATCAAATGAAAGTCAAATACATTCTACAAAGCTATTTGAATCAAATGAGAGTCAAATACATTCAAACAAAGCAAATTATATCAAATAAGAGTCGAATACATTCAACAAAGCTAATTGAATCAAATGATAGTTAAACACATTCAAACAAAGCTATTTGAATCAAATGAAAGTGAAATGCATTCTACAAAGCAAATTGAATCAAATGAAAATCAAACATATTCAATCAAAGCTATTTGAATCAAATGAAAGTCAAATACATTCTACAAAACTAATTGAATCAAATGAAAGTTAATCACATTCAAACAAAGCTATTTAAATAAAATGAAAGTCAAACACATTCGAACAAAGCTAATTGAATCAAATGAAAGTCAAACACATTCAAACAAAGCTTTCGAATCAAATGAAAGTCAAATATATTCTACAAAGCTAATTGAACCAAATGAAAGTCAAACACATTCAACAAAGCTATTTGAATCAAATGAAAGTCAAATACATTCTACAAAGCTAATTGAATTAAATGAAAGTGAAACACATTCAAACAAAGCTAAATGAATCAAATAAAGTTAAACACATTCAAACAAAGCTAATTGAATCATATGAAAGTCAAACACATTCAAACAAAGCTAATTGAATCAAATGAAAGTCAAACAACACATTCAATCAAGGCTATTTGAATCAAATGAAAGTCAAATACATTCTACAAAGGTAATTGAATCAAATGAAAGTCAATCACATTCAAACAAAGCTATTTGAATCAAATGAAAGTCAAACACATTCAAACAAAGCTAATTGAATCATATGAAAGTCAAACACAATCAAACAAACCTAATTGAATCAAATGAAAATCAAACATATTCAATCAAAGCTATTTAAATTAAATGAAAGCCAAATACATTCTACAAAACTAATTGAATCAAATGAAAGTTAATCACATTCAAACAAAGCTATTTAAATCAAATGAAAGTCAAACACATTCGAACAAAGCTAATTGAATCAAATGAAAGTCAAACACATTCAAACAAAGCTTTCAAATCAAATGAAAGTCAAATATATTCTACAAAGCTAATTGAATCAAATGAAAGTCAAACACATTCAAACAAAGCTATTTGAATTAAATGAAAGTCAAACACATTCAAACGAAGATTTTGAATCAAATGAAAGTCAAATACATTCAACAAAGCTAATTGAATCAAATGAAAGTCAAACACATTCAAATAAAGCTATTTGAATCAAATGAAAGTCAAATACATTCTACAAAGCTAATTGAATCAAATGAAAGTCAAACACATTCAAACAAAGCTGTTTGAATCAAATGAGAGTCAAATAAATTCAAACAAAGCTAATTAAATAAAATAAAAGTAAAATACATTCTACAAAGCTAATTGAATTAAATGAAAGTCAAACACATTCAAACAAAGCTATTTGAATCAAATGAGAGTGAAATAAGTTCAAACAAAGCTAATTTAATCCAATAAAAGTAAAATACATTCTACAATGCTAATTGAATCAAATGAAAGTCAAACACATTCAAACAAAGCTTTTTAATTTAAAAGAAAGTCAAATACATTCTACAAAGCTAATTGAATCAAATGAAAGTCAAACACATTCAAACAAAGCTATTTGAATCAAATGAAAGTCAAATACATTCTACAAAGATAATTGAATCAAATGAAAGTCAAACACATTCAAACAAAGTTATTTGATTCAAATGAAAGTTAAATACATTCTACAAAGCTAATTGAATTAAATGAAAGTCAAACACATTCAAGCAAAGCTCAATGAATCAAATGAAAGTCAAACACTTTCAAACAAAGCTAATTGAATCAAATGAAAGTCAAACACATTCAAACAATGCTATTTGAATCAAATGAAAGTCGAACACATTCAAACAAAGGAATTTGAATCAAATGAAAGTCAAACACATTCAAACAAAGCTTTCGAATCAAATGAAAGTCAAATATATTCTACAAAGCTAATTGAATCAAATGAAAGTCAAACATATTCAATCAAAGCTATTTGAATCAAATGAAAGTCAAATACATTCTACAAAGCTAATTGAATCAAATGAAAGTCAAGCACATTCAAACAATGCTATTTGAATCAAATGAAAGTCGAAACACATTCAAACAAAGGAATTTGAATCAAATGAAAGTCAAACACATTCAAACAAAGCTTTCGAATCAAATGAAAGTCAAATATATTCTACAAAGCTAATTGAATCAAATGAAAGTCAAACATATTCAATCAAAGCTATTTGAATCAAATGAAAGTCAAATACATTCTACAAAACTAATTGAATCAAATGAAAGTTAATCACATTTAAACAAAGCTATTTAAATCAAATGAAAGTCAAACACATTCGAACAAAGCTAATTGAATCAAATGAAAGTCAAACACATTCAAACAAAGCTTTCGAATCAAATGAAAGTCAAATATATTCTACAAAGCTAATTGAATCAAAGGAAAGTCAAACATATTCAAACAAAGCTATTTGAATCAAATGAAAGTCAAATACATTCTACAAAGCTAATTGAATTAAATGAAAGTCAAACACATTCAAACAAAGCTAAATGAATCAAACAAAGTTAAACACATTCAAACAAAGCTAATTGAATCATATAAAAGTCAAACACATTCAAACAAAGCTAAATAAATCAAATGAAAGTCAAATAACACATTCAATCAAGGCTATTTGAATCAAATGAAAGTCAAATACATTCTACAAAGCTAATTGAATCAAATGAAAGCCAATCACATTCAAACAAAGCTATTTGAATCAAATGAAAGTCAAACACATTCAAACAAACCTAATTGAATCAAATGAAAATCAAACATATTCAATCAAAGCTATTTGAATTAAATGAAAGTCAAATACATTCTACAAAACTAATTGAATCAAATGAAAGTTAATCACATTCAAACAAAGCTATTTAAATCAAATGAAAGTCAAACACATTCGAACAAAGCTAATTGAATCAAATGAAAGTCAAACACATTCAAACAAAGCTTTCGAATCAAATGAAAGTCAAATATATTCTACAAAGCTAATTGAATCAAATGAAAGTCAAACACATTTAAACAAAGCTATTTGAATCAAATGAAAGTCAAACACATTCAAACAAAGATTTTGAATCAAATGAAAGTCAAATCCATTCAACAAAGCTAATTGAATCAAATGAAAGTCAAACACATTCAAATAAAGCTATTTGAATCAAATGAAAGTCAAATACATTCTACAAAGCTAATTGAATCAAATGAAAGTCAAACACATTCAAACAAAGCTGTTTGATTCAAATGAGAGTGAAATAAATTCAAACAAAGCTAATTAAATAAAATAAAAGTAAAATACATTCTACAAAGCTAATTGAATCAAATGAAAGTCTAACACATTCAAACAAAGCTATTTGAATCAAATGAGAGTGAAATAAATTCAAACAAAGCTAATTTAATCAAATAAAAGTAAAATACATTCTACAAAGCTAATTGAATCAAATGAAAGTCAAACACATTCAAACAAAGCTTTTTAATTTAAATGAAAGTCAAATACATTCTACAAAGCTAATTGAATCAAATGAAAGTCAAACACATTCAAACAAAGCTATTTAAATCAAATGAAAGTAAAATACATTCTACAAAGATAATTGAATCAAATGAAAGTCAAACACATTCAAACAAAGTTATTTGATTCAAATGAAAGTTAAATACATTCTACAAAGCTAATTAAATTAAATGAAAGTCAAACACATTCAAGCAAAGCTAAATGAATCATATGAAAGTCAAACACTTTCAAACAAAGCTAATTGAATCATATGAAAGTCAAATATATTCTACAAAGCTAATTGAATCAAATGAAAGTCAATCACATTCAAACAAAGCTATTTGAATCAAATGAAAGTTAAATACATTCTACATAGCTATTTGAATCAAATGAAAGTCAAATACATTCTATAAAGCTATTTGAATCAAATGAGAGTCAAATACATTCAAACAAAGCAAATTATATCAAATGAGAGTCGAATACATTCAACAAAGCTAATTGAATCAAATGACAGTTAAACACATTCAAACAAAGCTATTTGAATCAAATGAAAGTGAAATGCATTCTACAAATCAAATTGAATCAAATGAAAATCAAACATATTCAATCAAAGCTATTTGAATCAAATGAAAGTCAAATACATTCTACAAAACTAATTAAACCAAATGAAAGTTAATCACATTCAAACAAAGCTATTTAAATCAAATGAAAGTCAAACACATTCGAACAAAGCTAATTGAATCAAATGAAAGTCAAACACATTCGAACAAAGCTATTTAAATCAAATAAATGTCAAATACATTCTATATAGCTAATTGAATCAAATGAAAGTCAAACACATTCAAACAAAGCTATTTGAATCAAATGAAAGTCAAGCACATTCAAACATAGTTAATTAAATAAAATGAAAGTGAAATGCATTCTACAAAACTATTTGAATCAAATGAAAGTCTGAAACATTCAAACAAAGCTATTTGAATCAAATGGAAGTCAAATACATTCTACAAAGATAATTGAATCAAATGAAAGTCAAACACATTCAAACAAAGTTATTTGATTCAAATGAAAGTTAAATACATTCTAAAAAGCTAATTAAATTAAATGAAAGTCAAACACATTCAAGCAAAGCTAAATGAATCATATGAAAGTCAAACACTTTCAAACAAAGCTAATTGAATCATATGAAAGTCAAATATATTCTACAAAGCTAATTGAATCAAATGAAAGTCAATCACATTCAAACAAAGCTATTTGAATCAAATGAAAGTTAAATACATTCTACATAGCTATTTGAATCAAATGAAAGTCAAATACATTCTACAAAGCTATTTGAATCAAATGAGAGTCAAATACATTCAAACAAAGCAAATTATATCAAATAAGAGTCGAATACATTCGACAAAGCTAATTGAATCAAATGATAGTTAAACACATTCAAACAAAGCTATTTGAATCAAATGAAAGTGAAATGCATTCTACAAATCAAATTGAATCAAATGAAAATCAAACACATTCAAACAAAGCTAAATGAATCAAATAAAGTTAAACACATTCAAACAAAGCTAATTGAATCATATGAAAGTCAAACACATTCAAACAAAGCTAATTGAATAAAATGAAAGTCAAACAACACATTCAATCAAGGCTATTTTAATCAAATGAAAGTCAAATGCATTCTACAAAGCTAATTGAATCAAATGAAAGTCAATCACATTCAAACAAAGTTATTTGAATCAAATGAAAGTCAAACACATTCAAACAAAGCTAATTGAATCATATGAAAGTCAAACACAGTCAAACAAACCTAATTGAATCAAGAAAATCAAACATATTCAATCAAAGCTATTTAAATTAAATGAAAGTCAAATACATTCTACAAAACTAATTGAATCAAATGAAAGTTAATCACATTCAAACAAAGCTATTTAAATCAAATGAAAGTCAAACACATTCGAACAAAGCTAATTGAATCAAATGAAAGTCAAACACATTCAAACAAAGCTTTCGAATCAAATGAAAGTCAAATATATTCTACATAGCTATTTGAATCAAATGAAAGTCAAATACATTCTACAAAGCTATTTGAATCAAATGAGAGTCAAATACATTCAAACAAAGCAAATTATATCAAATAAGAGTCGAATACATTCAATAAAGCTAATTGAATCAAATGATAGTTAAACACATTCAAACAAAGCTATTTGAATCAAATGAAAGTGAAATGCATTCTTCAAAGCAAATTGAATCAAATAAAAATCAAACTTATTCAATCAAAGCTATTTGAATCAAATGAAAGTCAAATACATTCTACAAAACTAATTGAATCAAATGAAAGTTAATCACATTCAAACAAAGCTATTTAAATCAAATGAAAGTCAAACACATTCGAACAAAGCTAATTGAATCAAATGAAAGTCAAACACATTCAAACAAAGCTATTTGAATCAAACGAAAGTCAAATACATTCTACAAAGCTAATTGAATCAAATGAAAGTCTAACACATTAAAACAAAGCTATTTGAATCAAATGAGAGTTAAATAAATTCAAACAAAGCTAATTTAATCAAATAAAACTAAAATACATTCTACAAAGCTAATTGAATCAAATGAAAGTCAAACACATTCAAACAAAGCTTTTTAATTTAAATGAAAGTTAAATACATTCTAGGAAGCTAATTGAATCAAATGAAAGTCAAACACATTCAAACAAAGCTATTTGAATCAAATGAAAGTCAAATACATTCTACAAAGCTGATTGAATCAAATGAAAGCCAAACACATTCAAACAAAGTTATTTGATTCAAATGAAAGTTAAATACATTCTACAAAGCTAATTGAATTAAATGATAGTCAAACACATTCAAGCAAAGCTAAATGAATCAAATGAAAGTCAAACACTTTCAAATAAAGCTAATTGAATCATATGAAAGTCAAATATATTCTACAAAGCTAATTGAATCAAATGAAAGTCAATCACATTCAAACAAAGCTATTTGAATCAAATGAAAGTCAAATACATTCTACATAGCTATTTGAATCAAATGAAAGTCAAATACATTCTACAAAGCTATTTGAATCAAATGAGAGTCAAATACATTCAAACAAAGCAAATTATATCAAATAAGAGTCGAATACATTCAACAAAGCTAATTGAATCAAATGATAGTTAAACACATTCAAACAAAGCTATTTGAATGAAATAAAAGTCATATACATTATACAAAGCTAATTGAATCAAATGAAATTTACACATATTCAAACAAAGCTATTTGAATCAAATGAAAGTCAAACACATTCAATCAAAGCTATTTGAATCAAATGAAAGTCAAATACATTCTACAAAGCTAATTTAATCAAATGAAAGTCAATCACATTCAAACAAAGCTAATTTAATCAAATGAAAGTCAAACCCATTCAAACAAAGCTAATTGAATCATATGAAAGTCAAACACATTCAAACAAACCTAATTGAATCAAATGAAAATCAAACATATTCAATCAAAGCTATTTGAATTAAATGAAAGTCAAATACATTCTACAAAACTAATTGAATCAAATGAAAGTTAATCACATTCAAACAAAGCTATTTAAATCAAATGAAAGTCAAACACATTCGAACAAAGCTAATTGAATCAAATGAAAGTCAAACACATTCAAACAAAGCTTTCGAATCAAATGCAAGTCAAATATATTCTACAAAGCTAATTGAATCAAATGAAAGTCAAACACGTTCAAACAAAGCTATTTGAATCAAATGAAAGTCAAACACATTCAAACAAAGATTTTGAATCAAATGAAAGTCAAATACATTCAACAAAGCTAATTGAATCAAATGAAAGTCAAGCACATTCAAATAAAGCTATTTGAATCTAATGAAAGTCAAATACATTCTACAAAGCTAATTGAATCAAATGAAAGTCAAACACATTCAAACAAAGCTGTTTGAATCAAATGAGAGTCATATAAATTCAAACAAAGCTAATTAAATAAAATAAAAGTAAAATACATTCTACAAAGCTAATTGAATCAAATAAAAGTCAAACACATTCAAACAAAGCTTTTTAATTTAAATGAAAGTCAAATACATTCTACAAAGCTAATTGAATCAAATGAAAGTCAAGCACATTCAAACAATGCTATTTGAATCAAATGAAAGTCGAACACATTCAAACAAAGGAATTTGAATCAAATGAAAGTCAAACACATTCAAACAAAGTTATTTGATTCAAATGAAAGTTAAATACATTCTACAAAGCTAATTGAATTAAATGAAAGTCAAACACATTCAAGCAAAGCTAAATGAATCAAATGAAAGTCAAACACTTTCAAACAAAGCTAATTGAATAATATGAAAGTCAAATATATTCTACAAAGCTCATTGAATCAAATAAAAGTCAATCACATTCAAACAAAGCTATTTGAATCAAATGAAAGTCAAATACATTCTTGATGCGGATGCATTCAACGTTTCCTTTCTTAGTCCGTTTCTTTAATGTTTCTTAGATTAGATTTTGGCTTACAAGTTTTTACCTTTCACTTGAAAGGGTTTTTCTTGTTTTAAGCGTTAGGATTTTTATTTTGATTAGGAATTGTTTTGGTCTAGTGAGTTCCTATTTGAATTAGGACTTGTCTTTAGCAAAAGAGATTCCTAATTGGATTAGGACTTGTTTTTAGCAAAGTAAATTCCTAAGTGGATTAGGACTTGACTTTGGTTTTTAGGCGTGTCTAGGTGTTTTAGGAGGATTGAATAACCTAATCTAAGTTGAATTAAACTTAGTTAGTTTAGTCATATCCGAATTAGGAACTTGGGGATCAAGTTTCGGTTTTCTTAGGTTTTTCTAGGTCAAATGGGATTCTAATTTAATTAGGATTAGTCTTCTAATTTGATTAGGTTTAGAATTAGTTTTGAGTCTATAAATAAAGGTTGTAAACTTTGAATTAAAGAAGAAGTTTGTTTTGTTGATTAAAGCTTTATTGCTTGTTAATTTGGAACGTTTCTTTCCAAGTTTTCTTTGTGTTTGACGAGTGAAGTTAAACATAAAAACCCTTAGATTAGGCGAGTGAAACCTGATTTAAGAGAGGTTAGATTAATTAGTGAGTGAAGCTAATTCAAACTATCCTCAAAAAAAACCCCTAAATCACGAGATTAAGGTGAGTGAAGCCTTGAAATCAGATTTAGAACCCTTAGGCGAAAACAAACGAGTGAAGCTTGTTTAAACCTAAGACCAAACGAATCAAGAAACGCATCAAATGGTATCAGAGCTGTTGGTGTGATTATTGAGTCGTTATATCCTTGTTCTTGAGCAATCAAGAATCAATTCGTGCTAGTTTCTTGGTTCTTGTTCTTCTCGGCGCAGATCTGGACCAGTTGGAAGTTTTAGGTTACTGCAAACTATCTACTTGGTATTTTTCGGTGATTTTTTTTGGGTTGGATTCCTATTGGACTAAAATTATAGACTGTAAAATTTCGTGGTCATTGGATAAGTGACGCAAAATCTACAGCAACAAACTTTCGAGGGAAAATTACTGATTGTGCGCAAACATGGAGAATAAATCAACGATCACTCACTTGCTTGAACAGATGACTGTTTTGATGGAACGACACATTACGTTCATGCATCATAGGAAGAGTCTTGAAGAGGAGATCAAGTGTTTCAAGTGTCAAGGTAGAGGTCACTACAAGTCCGAGTGTCCTAATAGAAGGGTCATGACATTAACAAGATACCAAGCCTTAGAAGAGGAGGATGCTAAACTTGCTTTACTTCTAAAAGAGCAACGTGAAGGAGAGGAGAATGAATATGACTTTGAGGAAGAGTGTGAAGAGCAACCATTGTGTGAGGCAGCCCCGGATCACAACACACTTGTTTTGAGAAAGCTTCTCCATGCTCAATCTACTCCTTTGACTGATATGGCACAAAGGGAGAACTTGTTTCACACTAGATGCTTAGTGAATGGGCGTAGTTGTTCAGTTATTGTGGATAATGGTTCTTGTACTAATGCATGCTCTAAGAAGATGACGGATACATTGCAGCTTGAGACTAGGAACCATCCTAATCCTTACAAACTTAATTGGCTCACAAATGTTGGAGGAGTACATGTTTCGAAACAAGCATTGGTTTCTTTTACAATTGGTGAGTTTGAAGACAAAGTATGGTGTGATGTTGTTCCTATGGATGCATGTGCTTTGTTGCTAGGCCGTCCTTGGCAATTTGATCGTGATGTGATCTACCTTGCAAAGAAGAATGTGGTTTCAGTTCTACATAAAGGGAAAAGGATTGGATTAAAACCTTTACCTCCTAAATTCGAACCTATGCAACATGATGGCAGCAAGGTTATTTCTCTTTCTACATGTGATGAAGGTGGTTCAAGTAAAAGGAAGAAGAAAGACAAGCAGCAAGATAGAGTGCTTCAACTTGTTCGTAAGTCTCCATTTGAGATAGGTGACTATGTGTGGCTTTCTTTGAGTGCACAGAAGTTATACAACAACCGCAAAGACAAGCATGAATCCTTTGATGAAGGGCCTTTTAAAATCGTGCATAGGGAGAATTATGATACATTTCAAGTGCTACTTGGTGAAGGCGTTTGTGCTTCTCTTAGTGCAAATGATCTTGTTCCTTGTTATGATGTAACTTGAGGACAAGTTAGTTTTCAAGAGGAGGAGTATGATGCGGATGCATTCAACGTTTCCTTTCTTAGTCCGTTTCTTTAATGTTTCTTAGATTAGATTTTGGCTTACAAGTTTTTACCTTTCACTTGAAAGGGTTTTTCTTGTTTTAAGCGTTAGGATTTTTATTTTGATTAGGAATTGTTTTGGTCTAGTGAGTTCCTATTTGAATTAGGACTTGTCTTTAGCAAAAGAGATTCCTAATTGGATTAGGACTTGTTTTTAGCAAAGTAAATTCCTAAGTGGATTAGGACTTGACTTTGGTTTTTAGGCGTGTCTAGGTGTTTTAGGAGGATTGAATAACCTAATCTAAGTTGAATTAAACTTAGTTAGTTTAGTCATATCCGAATTAGGAACTTGGGGATCAAGTTTCGGTTTTCTTAGGTTTTCTAGGTCAAATGGGATTCTAATTTAATTAGGATTAGTCTTCTAATTTGATTAGGTTTAGAATTAGTTTTGAGTCTATAAATAAAGGTTGTAAACTTTGAATTAAAGAAGAAGTTTGTTTTGTTGATTAAAGCTTTATTGCTTGTTAATTTGGAACGTTTCTTTCCAAGTTTTCTTTGTGTTTGACGAGTGAAGTTAAACATAAAAACCCTTAGATTAGGCGAGTGAAACCTGATTTAAGAGAGGTTAGATTAATTAGTGAGTGAAGCTAATTCAAACTATCCTCAAAAAAAACCCCTAAATCACGAGATTAAGGTGAGTGAAGCCTTGAAATCAGATTTAGAACCCTTAGGCGAAAACAAACGAGTGAAGCTTGTTTAAACCTAAGACCAAACGAATCAAGAAACGCATCAATTCTACATAGGTATTTGAATCAAATGAAAGTCAAATACATTCTACAAAGCTATTTGAATCAAATGAGAGTCAAATACATTCAAACAAAGCAAATTAAATCACATAAGAGTCGAATACATTCAACAAAGCTAATTGAATCAAATGATAGTTAAACACATTTAAACAAAGCTATTTGAATCAAATGAAAGTGAAATGCATTCTACAAAGCAAATTGAATCAAATTAAAATCAAACATATTCAATCAAAGCTATTTGAATCAAATGAAAGTCAAATACATTCTACAAAACTAATTGAATAAAATGAAAGTTAATCACATTCAAACAAAGCTATTTAAATCAAAAGAAAGTCAAACACATTCGAACAAAGCTAATTGAATCAAATGAAAGTCAAACACATTCAAACAAAGCTTTCGAATCAAATGAAAGTCATATATATTTTACAAAGCGAATTGAATCAAATGAAAGTCAAACACATTCAAACAAAGCTATTTGAATCAAATGAAAGTCAAATACATTCTACAAAGCTAATTGAATCAAATGAAAGTCAAACACATTCAAACAAAGCTATTTGAATCAAATGAGAGTGAAATAAATTCAAACAAAGCTAATTTAATCAAATAAAAGTAAAATACATTCTACAAAGCTAATTGAATCAAATGAAAGTCAAACACATTCAAACAAAGCTTTTTAATTTAAATGAAAGTCAAATACATTCTACAAAGCTAATTGAATCAAATGAAAGTCAAACACATTCAAACAAAGCTATTTGAATTAAATGAAAGTCAAATACATTCTACAAAGCTAATTGAATCAAATGAAAGCCAAACACATTCAAACAAAGTTATTTGATTCAAATGAAAGTTAAATACATTCTACAAAGCTAATTGAATTAAATGAAAGTGAAACACATTCAAGCAAAGCTAAATGAATCAAATGAAAGTCAAACACTTTCAAATAAACCTAATTAAATCATATGAAAGTCAAATATATTCTACAAAGCTAATTGAATCAAATGAAAGTCAATCACATTCAAACAAAGCTATTTGAATCAAATGAAAGTCAAATACATTCTACATAGCTATTTGAATCAAATGAAAGTCAAATACATTCTACAAACCTATTTGAATCAAATGAGAGTCAAACACATTCAAAAAAAGCAAATTAAATTAAATAAGAGTCGAATACATTCAACAAAGCTAATTGAATCAAATGATAGTTAAACACATTCAAACAAATCTATTTGAATGAAATAAAAGTCATATACATTCTACAAAGCTAATTGAATCAAATGATATTTACACATATTCAAACAAAGCTATTTGAATCAAATGAAAGTCAAACACATTCAGTCAAAGCTATTTGAATCAAATGAAAGTCAAATACATTCTACCAAGCTAATTTAATCAAATGAAAGTCAATCACATTCAAACAAAGCTATTTGAATCAAATGAAAGTCAAACACAATCTACAAAGCTATTTAAAAAAAATGAAAGTGAAATACATTCTACAAAGCTATTTGAATGAAATGAGAGTCAAATACATTCAAACAAAGCAAATTAAATCAAATAAGAGTCGAATACATTCAACAAAGCTAATTGAATCAAATGGTAGTTAAACACATTCAAACAAAGCTATTTGAATGAAATAAAAGTCATATACATTCTACAAAGCTAATTGAATCAAATGAAAGTCAAACATATTCAAACAAAGCTATTTGAATCAAATGAGAGTCATATACATTCTACAAAGCTAATTGAATAATATGAAAGTCAAACACATTCAAACAAAGCCTTTAAAATCAAATGAATGTCAAACACATTAAAAAATAGCTTTTTAATTTAAATGAAAGTCAAACACATTAAAACAAAGCTATATAAATCAAATAAAGTTAAACACATTCAAACAAAGCTAATTGAATCATATGAAAGTCAAAAACATTCAAACAAAGCTAATTGAATCAAATGAAGGTCAACACATTCAATCAAAGCTATTTGAATCAAATGAAATTCAAATACATTCTACAAAGCTAATTGAATCAAATGAAAGTCAATCACATTCAAACAAAGCTATTTGAATCAAATGAAAGTCAAACACATTTAAACAAAGCTAATTGGATCATATGAAAGTCAAACACATTCAAACAAACCTAATTGAATCAAATGAAAGTCAAACACATTCAAACAAAGCTATTTGAATAAAATGAAAGTCAAATACATTCAATCAAAGCTATTTGAATCAAATGAAAGTCAAATACATTCTACAAAGCTAATTTAATCAAATGAAAGTCAATCACATTCAAACAAAGCTATTTGAATCAAATGAAAGTCAAATACATTCCACAAAGCTATTTGAATTAAATGTAAGTCAAATACATTCTACAAAGCTATTTGAATCAAATGAGAGTCAAATACATTCAAACAAAGCAAATTATATCAAATAAGAGTCGAATACATTCAATAAAGCTAATTGAATCAAATGATAGTTAAACACATTCAAACAAAGCTATTTGAATCAAATGAAAGTGAAATGCATTCTACAAAGCAAATTGAATCAAATAAAAATCAAACTTATTCAATCAAAGCTATTTGAATCAAATGAAAGTCAAATACATTCTACAAAACTAATTGAATCAAATGAAAGTTAATCACATTCAAACAAAGCTATTTAAATCAAATGAAAGTCAAACACATTCGAACAAAGCTAATTGAATCAAATGAAAGTCAAACACATTCAAACAAAGCTATTTGAATCAAACGAAAGTCAAATACATTCTACAAAGCTAATTGAATCAAATGAAAGTCTAACACATTAAAACAAAGCTATTTGAATCAAATGAGAGTTAAATAAATTCAAACAAAGCTAATTTAATCAAATAAAACTAAAATACATTCTACAAAGCTAATTGAATCAAATGAAAGTCAAACACATTCAAACAAAGCTTTTTAATTTAAATGAAAGTTAAATACATTCTAAGAAGCTAATTGAATCAAATGAAAGTCAAACACATTCAAACAAAGCTATTTGAATCAAATGAAAGTCAAATACATTCTACAAAGCTGATTGAATCAAATGAAAGCCAAACACATTCAAACAAAGTTATTTGATTCAAATGAAAGTTAAATACATTCTACAAAGCTAATTGAATTAAATGAAAGTCAAACACATTCAAGCAAAGCTAAATGAATCAAATGAAAGTCAAACACTTTCAAATAAAGCTAATTGAATCATATGAAAGTCAAATATATTCTACAAAGCTAATTGAATCAAATGAAAGTCAATCACATTCAAACAAAGCTATTTGAATCAAATGAAAGTCAAATACATTCTACATAGCTATTTGAATCAAATGAAAGTCAAATACATTCTACAAAGCTATTTGAATCAAATGAGAGTCAAATACATTCAAACAAAGCAAATTATATCAAATAAGAGTCGAATACATTCAACAAAGCTAATTGAATCAAATGATAGTTAAACACATTCAAACAAAGCTATTTGAATGAAATAAAAGTCATATACATTATACAAAGCTAATTGAATCAAATGAAATTTACACATATTCAAACAAAGCTATTTGAATCAAATGAAAGTCAAACACATTCAATCAAAGCTATTTGAATCAAATGAAAGTCAAATACATTCTACAAAGCTAATTTAATCAAATGAAAGTCAATCACATTCAAACAAAGCTATTTGAATCAAATGAAAGTCAAACCCATTCAAACAAAGCTAATTGAATCATATGAAAGTCAAACACATTCAAACAAACCTAATTGAATCAAATGAAAATCAAACATATTCAATCAAAGCTATTTGAATTAAATGAAAGTCAAATACATTCTACAAAACTAATTGAATCAAATGAAAGTTAATCACATTCAAACAAAGCTATTTAAATTCGAACAAAGTTAATTGAATCAAATGAAAGTCAAACACATTCAAACAAAGCTTTCGAATCAAATGCAAGTCAAATATATTCTACAAAGCTAATTGAATCAAATGAAAGTCAAACACGTTCAAACAAAGCTATTTGAATCAAATGAAAGTCAAACACATTCAAACAAAGATTTTGAATCAAATGAAAGTCAAATACATTCAACAAAGCTAATTGAATCAAATGAAAGTCAAACACATTCAAATAAAGCTATTTGAATCAAATGAAAGTCAAATACATTCTACAAAGCTAATTGAATCAAATGAAAGTCAAACACATTCAAACAAAGCTGTTTGAATCAAATGAGAGTCATATAAATTCAAACAAAGCTAATTAAATAAAATAAAAGTAAAATACATTCTACAAAGCTAATTGAATCAAATAAAAGTCAAACACATTCAAACAAAGCTTATTAATTTAAATGAAAGTCAAATACATTCTATAAAGCTAATTGAATCAAATGAAAGTCAAACACATTCAAACAAAGCTATTTGAATCAAATGAAAGTCAAATACATTCTACAAAGATAATTGAATCAAATGAAAGTCAAACACATTCAAACAAAGTTATTTGATTCAAATGAAAGTTAAATACATTCTACAAAGCTAATTGAATTAAATGAAAGTCAAACACATTCAAGCAAAGCTAAATGAATCAAATGAAAGTCAAACACTTTCAAACAAAGCTAATTGAATAATATGAAAGTCAAATATATTCTACAAAGCTCATTGAATCAAATAAAAGTCAATCACATTCAAACAAAGCTATTTGAATCAAATGAAAGTCAAATACATTCTACATAGGTATTTGAATCAAATGAAAGTCAAATACATTCTACAAAGCTATTTGAATCAAATGAGAGTCAAATACATTCAAACAAAGCAAATTAAATCACATAAGAGTCGAATACATTCAACAAAGCTAATTGAATCAAATGATAGTTAAACACATTTAAACAAAGCTATTTGAATCAAATGAAAGTGAAATGCATTCTACAAAGCAAATTGAATCAAATTAAAATCAAACATATTCAATCAAAGCTATTTGAATCAAATGAAAGTCAAATACATTCTACAAAACTAATTGAATAAAATGAAAGTTAATCACATTCAAACAAAGCTATTTAAATCAAAAGAAAGTCAAACACATTCGAACAAAGCTAATTGAATCAAATGAAAGTCAAACACATTCAAACAAAGCTTTCGAATCAAATGAAAGTCATATATATTTTACAAAGCGAATTGAATCAAATGAAAGTCAAACACATTCAAACAAAGCTATTTGAATCAAATGAAAGTCAAATACATTCTACAAAGCTAATTGAATCAAATGAAAGTCAAACACATTCAAACAAAGCTATTTGAATCAAATGAGAGTGAAATAAATTCAAACAAAGCTAATTTAATCAAATAAAAGTAAAATACATTCTACAAAGCTAATTGAATCAAATGAAAGTCAAACACATTCAAACAAAGCTTTTTAATTTAAATGAAAGTCAAATACATTCTACAAAGCTAATTGAATCAAATGAAAGTCAAACACATTCAAACAAAGCTATTTTGAATCAAATGAAAGTCAAATACATTCTACAAAGCTAATTGAATCAAATGAAAGCCAAACACATTCAAACAAAGTTATTTGATTCAAATGAAAGTTAAATACATTCTACAAAGCTAATTGAATTAAATGAAAGTGAAACACATTCAAGCAAAGCTAAATGAATCAAATGAAAGTCAAACACTTTCAAATAAACCTAATTAAATCATATGAAAGTCAAATATATTGTACAAAGCTAATTGAATCAAATGAAAGTCAATCACATTCAAACAAAGCTATTTGAATCAAATGAAAGTCAAATACATTCTACATAGCTATTTGAATTAAATGAAAGTCAAATACATTCTACAAACCTATTTGAATCAAATGAGAGTCAAATACATTCAAACAAAGCAAATTAAATTAAATAAGAGTCGAATACATTCAACAAAGCTAATTGAATCAAATGATAGTTAAACACATTCAAACAAAGCTATTTGAATGAAATAAAAGTCATATACATTCTACAAAGCTAATTGAATCAAATGATATTAACACATATTCAAACAAAGCTATTTGAATCAAATAAAAGTCAAACACATTCAGTCAAAGCTATTTGAATCAAATGAAAGTCAAATACATTCTACCAAGCTAATTTAATCAAATGAAAGTCAATCACATTCAAACAAAGCTATTTGAATCAAATGAAAGTCAAACACAATCTACAAAGCTATTTAAAAAAAATGAAAGTCAAATACATTCTACAAAGCTATTTGAATGAAATGAGAGTCAAATACATTCAAACAAAGCAAATTAAATCAAATAAGAGTCGAATACATTCAACAAAGCTAATTGAATCAATGGTAGTTAAACACATTCAAACAAAGCTATTTGAATGAAATAAAAGTCATATACATTCTACAAAGCTAATTGAATCAAATGAAAGTCAAACATATTCAAACAAAGCTATTTGAATCAAATGAGAGTCATATACATTCTACAAAGCTAATTGAATAATATGAAAGTCAAACACATTCAAACAAAGCCTTTAAAATCAAATGAATGTCAAACACATTAAAAAATAGCTTTTTAATTTAAATGAAAGTCAAACACATTAAAACAAAGCTATATAAATCAAATAAAGTTAAACACATTCAAACAAAGCTAATTGAATCATATGAAAGTCAAAAACATTCAAAAAAAGCTAATTGAATCAAATGAAGGTCAACACATTCAATCAAAGCTATTTGAATCAAATGAAATTCAAATACATTCTACAAAGCTAATTGAATCAAATGAAAGTCAATCACATTCAAACAAAGCTATTTGAATCAAATGAAAGTCAAACACATTTAAACAAAGCTAATTGAATCATATGAAAGTCAAACACATTCAAACAAACCTAATTGAATCAAATGAAAGTCAAACACATTCAAACAAAGCTATTTGAATAAAATGAAAGTCAAATACATTCAATCAAAGCTATTTGAATCAAATGAAAGTCAAATACATTCTACAAAGCTAATTTAATCAAATGAAAGTCAATCACATTCAAACAAAGCTATTTGAATCAAATGAAAGTCAAATACATTCCACAAAGCTATTTGAATTAAATGTAAGTCAAATACATTCTACAAAGCTATTTGAATCAAATGAGAGTCAAATACATTCAAACAAAGCAAATTAAATCAAATAAGAGTCGAATATATTCAACAAAGCTAATTGAATCAAATGATAGTCCAACACATTCAAACAAAGCTATTTGAATGAAATAAAAGTCACATACATTCTACAAAGCTAATTGAATCAAATGAAAGTCAAACATATTCAAACGAAAGGTATTTGAATCAAATGAGAGTCATATACATTCTACAAAGCTAATTGAATAATATGAAAGTCAAACACATTCAAACAAAGCCTTTTAAATCAAATGAATGTCAAACACATTAAAAAAAGCTTTTTAATTTAAATGCAAGTCAAACACATTCAAACAAAGCTATATAAATCAAATGAAAGTGAAATGCATTCTACAAAGCAAATTGAATCAAATGAAATTCAAACACATTCAAACAAAGCTATTTGAATCAAATGAAAGTCAAATTCATTGTACAAAGCTAATTGAATAAAACGAAAGTCAAACACATTCAAACAAAGCTATTTGAATCAAATGAAAGTCAAATACATTCTACAAAGCTAATTGAATTAAATGAAAGTCAAACACATTCAAACAAAGCTAAATGAATCAAATAAAGTTAAACACATTCAAACAAAGCTAATTAAATCATATGAAAGTCAAACACATTCAAACAAAGCTTATTGAATCAAATGAAAGTCAAACACATTCAATCAAAGCTATTTGAATCATATGAAAGTCAAATACATTCTACAAAGCTAATTGAATCAAATGAAAGTGAATCACATTCAAACAAAGCTATTTGAATCAAATGAAAGTCAAACACATTCAAACAAAGCTAATTGAATCATATGAAAGTCAAACACATTCAAACAAACCTAATTGAATCAAATGAAAATCAAACATATTCAATCAAAGCTATTTGAATCAAATGAAAGTCAAATACATTTTACAAAACTAATTGAATCAAATGAAAGTCAAACACATTCAAACAAACCTAATTGAATCAAATGAAAATCAAACATATTCAATCAAAGCTGTTTGAATCAAAAGAAAGTCAAATACATTCTACAAAACTAATTGAATCAAATGAAACTTAATCATATTCAAACAAAGCTATTTAAATCAAATGAAAGTCAGACACATTCGAACAAAGCTAATTGAATCAAATGAAAGTCAAACACATTCAAACAAAGCTTTCAAATCAAATGAAAGTCAAATATATTCTACAAAGCTAATTGAATCAAATGAAAGTCAAACACATTCAAACAAAGCTATTTGAATCAAATGAAAGTCAAATACATTCTACAAAGCTAATTGAATAAAATGAAAGTCAAACACATTCAAACAAAGCTATTTGAATCAAATTAGAGTGAAATAAATTCAAACAAAGCTAATTTAATCAAATAAAAGTAAAATACATTCTACAAAGCTAATTGAATCCAATGAAAGTCAAAACACATTCAAACAAAGCTTTTTAATTTAAATGAAAGTCAAATACATTCTACAAAGCTAATTGAATCAAATGAAAGTCAAACACATTCAAACAAAGCTATTTGAATCAAATGAAAGTTAAATACATTCTACAAAGCTAATTGAATTAAATGAAAGTCAAACACATTCAAACAAAGTTATTTGATTCAAATGAAAGTTAAATACATTCTACAAAGCTAATTGAATTAAATGAAAGTCAAACACATTCAAGCAAGGCTAAATGAATCAAATGAAAGTCAAACACATTCAAACAAAGCTATTTGAATAAAATGAAAGTCAATCACATTCAAACAAAGCTATTTGAATCAAATGAAAGTCAAATACATTCCACAAAGCTATTTGAATTAAATGAAAGTCAAATACATTCTACAAAGCAATTTGAATCAAATGAGAGTCAAATACATTCAAACAAAGCAAATTAAATCAAATAAGAGTCGAATACATTCAACAAAGCTAATTGAATCAAATGATAGTCAAACACATTCAAACAAAGCTATTTGAATGAAATAAAAGTCACATACATTCTACAAAGCTAATTGAATCAAATGAAAGTCAAACATATTCAAACGAAAGCTATTTGAATCAAATGAGAGTCATATACATTCTACAAAGCTAATTGAATAATATGAAAGTCAAACACATTCAAACAAAGCCTTTTAAATCAAATGAATGTCAAACACATTAAAAAAAATCTTTTTAATTTAAATGCAAGTCAAACACATTCAAACAAAGCTATATAAATCAAATGAAAGTGAAATGCATTCTACAAAGCAAATTGAATCAAATGAAATTCAAACACATTCAAACAAAGCTATTTGAATCAAATGAAAGTCAAATTCATTGTACAAAGCTAATTGAATAAAATGAAAGTCAAACACATTCAAACAAAGCTATTTGAATCAAATGAAAGTCAAATACATTCTACAAAGCTAATTGAATTAAATGAAAGTCAAACACATTCAAACAAAGCTAAATGAATCAAATAAAGTTAAACACATTCAAACAAAGCTAATTAAATCATATGAAACTCAAACACATTCAAACAAAGCTTATTGAATCAAATGAAAGTCAAACACATTCAATCAAAGCTATTTGAATCATATGAAAGTCAAATACATTCTACAAAGCTAATTGAATCAAATGAAAGTCAATCACATTCAAACAAAGCTATTTGAATCAAATGAAAGTCAAACACATTCAAACAAAGCTAATTGAATCATATGAAAGTCAAACACATTCAAACAAACCTAATTGAATCAAATGAAAATCAAACATATTCAATCAAAGCTATTTGAATCAAATGAAAGTCAAATACATTTTACAAAACTAATTGAATCAAATGAAAGTCAAACACATTCAAACAAACCTAATTGAATCAAATGAAAATCAAACATATTCAATCAAAGCTATTTGAATCAAAAGAAAGTCAAATACATTCTACAAAACTAATTGAATCAAATGAAAGTTAATCATATTCAAACAAAGCTATTTAAATCAAATGAAAGTTAAACACATTCGAACAAAGCTAATTGAATCAAATGAAAGTCAAACACATTCAAACAAAGCTTTCAAATCAAATGAAAGTCAAATACATTCTACAAAGCTAATTGAATCAAATGAAAGTCAAACACATTCAAACAAAGCTATTTGAATCAAATGAAAGTCAAATACATTCTACAAAGCTAATTGAATAAAATGAAAGTCAAACACATTCAAACAAAGCTATTTGAATCAAATTAGAGTGAAATAAATTCAAATAAAGCTAATTTAATCAAATAAAAGTAAAATACATTCTACAAAGCTAATTGAATCCAATGAAAGTCAAACACATTCAAACAAAGCTTTTTAATTTAAATGAAAGTCAAATACATTCTACAAAGCTAATTGAATCAAATGAAAGTCAAACACATTCAAACAAGGCTATTTGAATCAAATGAAAGTGAAATACATTCTACAAAGCTAATTGAATCAAATGAAAGTCAAACACATTCAAACAAAGTTATTTGATTCAAATGAAAGTTAAATACATTCTACAAAGCTAATTGAATTAAATGAAAGTCAAACACATTCAAGCAAGGCTAAATGAATCAAATGAAAGTCAAACACTTTCAAACAAAGCTAATTGAATCATATGAAAGTCAAATATATTCTACAAAGCTAATTGAATCAAATGAAAGTCAATCACATTCAAATAAAGCTATTTGAATCAAATGAAAGTCAAATACATTCTACGTAGCTATTTGAATCAAATGAAAGTCAAATAAATTCTACAAAGCTATTTGAATCAAATGAAAGTCAAATACATTCAAACAAAAGCAAATTAAATCAAATAAGAGTCGAATACATTCAACAAAGTTAATTGAATCAAATGATAGTTAAACACATTCAAACAAAGCTATTTGAATGAAATAAAAGTCATATACATTCTACAAAGCTAATTGAATCAAATGAAATTTACACATATTCAAACAAAGCTATTTGAATCAAATGAAAGTCAAACACATTCAATCAAAGCTATTTGAATCAAATGAAAGTCAAATACATTCTAACAAAGCTAATTTAATTAAATGAAAGTCAATCACATTCAAAACAAAGCTATTTGAATCAAATGAAAGTCAAATACATTCTACAAAGCTATTTGAATAAAATGAAAGTCAAATACATTCTACAAAGCTATTTGAATCAAATGAGAGTCAAATACATTCAAAAAAAGCAAATTACATCAAATAAGAGTGGAATACATTCAACAAAGCTAATTGAATCAAATGTTAGTTAAACACATTCAAACAAAGCTATTTGAATGAAATAAAAGTCATATACATTCTACAAAGCTAATTGAATCAAATGAAAAGTCAAACACATTTAAACAAAGCTATTTGAATCAAATGAGAGTCAAATACATTCAAACAAAGCTTTCGAATCAAAAGAAAGTCAAATATATTCTACAAAGCTAATTGAATCAAATGAAAGTCAAACACATTCAAACAAAGCTATTTGAATCAAATGAAAGTCAAATACATTCTACAAAGCTAATTGAATCAAATGAAAGTCAAAACACATTCAAACAAAGCTAGTTGAATCAAATGAGAGTGAAATAAATTCAAACAAAGCTAATTTAATCAAATAAAAGTAAAATACATTCTACAAAGCTAATTGAATCAAATGAAAGTCAAACACATTCAAAACAAAGCTTTTTAATATAAATGAAAGTCAAATACATTCTACAAAGCTAATTGAATCAAATGAAAATCAAACACATTCAAACAAAGCTATTTGAATCAAATGAAAGTCAAATACATTCTACAAAGCTAATTAAATCAAATGAAAGTCAAACACATTCAAACAAAGTTATTTGATTCAAATGAAAGTTAAATACATTCTAAAAAGCTAATTGAATTAAATGAAAGTCAAACACATTCAAGCAAAGCAAAATGAATCAAATAAAGTTAAAACACATTCAAACAAAGCTAATTAAATCATATGAAAGTCAAACACATTCAAACAAAGCTTATTGAATCAAATGAAAGTCAAACACATTCAATCAAAGCTATTTGAATCATATGAAAGTCAAATACATTCTACAAAGCTAATTGAATCAAATGAAAGTCAATCACATTCAAACAAAGCTATTTGAATCAAATGAAAGTCAACACATTCAAACAAAGCTAATTGAATCATATGAAAGTCAAACACATTCAAACAAACCTAATTGAATCAAATGAAAATCAAACATATTCAATCAAAAGCTATTTGAATCAAATGAAAAGTCAAATACATTTTACAAAACTAATTGAATCAAATGAAAGTCAAACACATTCAAACAAAACCTAATTGAATCAAATGAAAATCAAACATATTCAATCAAAGCTATTTGAATCAAAAAGAAAGTCAAATACATTCTACAAAACTAATTGAATCAAATGAAAGTTAATCATATTCAAACAAAGCTATTTAAATCAAATGAAAGTCAAACACATTCGAACAAAGGTAATTGAATCAAATGAAAGTCAAACACATTCAAACAAAGCTTTCAAATCAAATGAAAGTCAAATATATTCTACAAAGCTAATTGAATCAAATGAAAGTCAAACACATTCAAACAAAGCTATTTGAATCAAATGAAAGTCAAATACATTCTACAAAGCTAATTGAATAAAATGAAAGTCAAACACATTCAAACAAAGCTATTTGAATCAAATTAGAGTGAAATAAATTCAAACAAAGCTAATTTAATCAAATAAAAAGTAAAATACATTCTACAAAGCTAATTGAATCCAATGAAAGTCAAACACATTCAAACAAAGCTTTTTAATTTAAATGAAAGTCAAATACATTCTACAAAGCTAATTGAATCAAATGAAAGTCAAACACATTCAAACAAAGCTATTTGAATCAAATGAAAGTCAAATACATTCTACAAAGCTAATTGAATTAAATGAAAGTCAAACACATTCAAACAAAGTTATTTGATTCAAATGAAAGGTAAAATACATTCTACAAAGCTAATTGAATTAAATGAAAGTCAAACACATTCAAGCAAGGCTAAATGAATCAAATGAAAGTCAAACACTTTCAAACAAAGCTAATTGAATCATATGAAAATCAAATATATTCTACAAAGCTAATTGAATCAAATGAAAGTCAATCACATTCAAATAAAGCTATTTGAATCAAATGAAAGTCAAATACATTCTACATAGCTATTTGAATCAAATGAAAGTCAAATACATTCTACAAAGCTATTTGAATCAAATGAGAGTAAAATACATTCAAACAAAGCAAATTAAATCAAATAAGAGTCGAATACATTCAACAAAGTTAATTGAATCAAATGATAGTTAAACACATTCAAAAAAAGCTATTTGAATGAAATAAAAGTCATATACATTCTACAAAGCTAATTGAATCAAATGAAATTTACACATATTCAAACAAAGCTATTTGAATCAAATGAAAGTCAAACACATTCAATCAAAGCTATTTGAATCAAATGAAAGTCAAATACATTCTACAAAGCTAATTTAATTAAATGAAAGTCAATCACATTCAAACAAAGCTATTTGAATCCAATGAAAGTCAAATACATTCTACAAAGCTATTTGAAAAAAATGAAAGTCAAATACATTCTACAAAGCTATTTGAATCAAATGAGAGTCAAATACATTCAAAAAAAGCAAATTACATCAAATAAGAGTGGAATACATTTAACAAAGCTAATTGAATCAAATGATAGTTAAACACATTCAAACAAAGCTATTGAATGAAAAAAAGTCAAATATATTCAACAAAGCTAATTGAATCAAATGAAAGTCAAACACATTTAAACAAAGCTATTTGAATCAAATGAGAGTCAAATACATTCAAACAAAGCTTTCGAATCAAAAGAAAGTCAAATATATTCTACAAAGCTAATTGAATCAAATGAAAGTCAAACACATTCAAACAATGCTATTTGAATCAAATGAAAGTCAAATACATTCTACAAAGCTAATTGAATCAAATGAAAGTCAAACACATTCAAACAAAGCTAAGTTGAATCAAATGAAGTGAAATAAATTCAAACAAAGCTAATTTAATCAAATAAAAGTAAAATACATTCTACAAAGCTAATTGAATCAAATGAAAGTCAAACACATTCAAACAAAGCTTTTAATAAATGAAAGTCAAATACATTCTACAAAGCTGATTGAATCAAATGAAATCAAACACATTCAAACAAAGCTATTTGAATCAAATGAAAGTCAAACATTCAACAAAGCTAATTAAATCAAATGAAAGTCAAACACATTCAAACAAAGCTAATTGAATCAAATGAAATCAAACATTCAACAAAGCTAATTGAATCAAATAAAAGTCAAAACATTTCAACAAACTAATTGAATCAAATGAAAGTCAAATAATTCACAAAGCTATTAAATCAAATGAAAGTCAAACACATTCAAACAAAGCTAATTGAATCAAATGAAAGTCAAATACATTCTACAAAGCTATTTTAATCAAATGAAAGTCAAATACATGCTACAAAGCTATTTGAATCAAATGAGAGTCAAATACATTCAAACAAAGCAAATTAAATCAAGAAAGAGTCGAATACATTCAACAAAGCTAATTGAATCAAATGATAGTTAAACACATTCAAACAAAGCTATTTGAATGAAATAAAAGTCATATACATTCTACAAAGCTAATTGAATCAAATGAAATTTACACATATTCAAACAAAGCTATTTGAATCAAATGAAAGTCAAACACATTCAATCAAAGCTATTTGAATCAAATGAAAGTCAAATACATTCTACAAAGCTAATTTAATCAAATGAAAGTCAATCACATTCAAACAAAGCTATTTGAATCAAATGAAAGTCAAATACATTTTACAAAGCTATTTGAATCAAATGAAAGTCAAATACATTCTACAAAGCTATTTGAATCAAATGAGAGTCAAATACATTCAAACAAAGCAAATTAAATCAAATAAGAGTCGAATACATTCAACAAAGCTAATTAAATCAAACGATAGTTAAACACATTCAAACAAAGCTATTTGAATGAAATAAAAGTCATATACATTCTACAAAGCTAATTGAATCAAATGAAAGTCAAACATATTCAAACAAAGCTATTTGAATCAAATGAGAGTCATATACATTCTACAAAGCTAATTGAATAATATGAATGTCAAACACATTCAAACAAAGCCTTTTAAATCAAATGAATCTCATACACATTAAAAAAAAGCTTTTTAATTTAAATGAAAGTCAAACACATTCAAACAAAGCTATATAAATCAAATGAAAAGTGAAATGCATTCTACAAAGAAGATTGAATCAAATGAAATTCAAAACACATTCAAACAAAGCTATTTGAATCAAATGAAAGTCAAATTCATTGTACAAAGCTAATTGAATAAAATGAAAGTCAAACACATTCAAACAAAGCTATTTGAATCAAATGAAAGTCAAATACATTCTACAAAGCTAATTGAATTAAATGAAAGTCAAACACATTCAAACAAAGCTAAATGAATCAAATAAAGTTAAACACATTCAAACAAAGCTAATTGAATCATATGAAAGTCAAACACATTCAAACAAAGCTAATTGAATTAAATGAAAGTCAAAAAACATTCAATCAAAGCTATTTGAATCAAATGAAAGTCAAATACATTCTACAAAGCTAATTGAATCAAATGAAAGTCAATCACATTCAAACAAAGCTATTTGAATCAAATGAAAGTCAAACACATTCAAACAAAGCTAATTGAATCATATGAAAGTCAAACACATTCAAACAAACCTAATTGAATCAAATGAAAATCAAACATATTCAATCAAAGCTATTTGAATCAAATGAAAGTCAAATACATTCTACAAAACTAATTGAATCAAATGAAAGTTAATCACATTCAAACAAAGCTATTTGAATCAAATGAAAGTCAAATTCATTGTACAAAGCTAATTGAATAAAGTGAAAGTCAAACAATTTCAAACAAAGCTATTTGAATCAAATGAAAGTCAAATACATTCTACAAAGCTAATTGAATTAAATGAAAGTCAAACACATTCAAACAAAGCTAAATGAATCAAATAAAGTTAAACACATCCAAACAAAGCTAATTGAATCATATGAAAGTCAAACACATTCAAACAAAGCTAATTGAATCAAATGAAAGTCAAACACATTTAATCAAATCTATTTGAATCAAATGAAAGTCAAATACATTCTACAAAGCTAATTTAATCAAATGAAAGTCAATCACATTCAAACAAAGCTATTTGAATCAAATGAAAGTCAAACACATTCAAACAAAGCTAATTGAATCATATGAAAGTAAAACACATTCAAACAAACCTAATTGAATCAAATGAAAATCAAACATATTCAATCAAAGCTATTTGAATCAAATGAAAGTCAAATACATTCTACAAACTAATTGAATTAAATGAGTTAATCACATTCAAACAATGCTATTTAAATCAAATGAAAGTCAAACACATTCGAACAAAGTTAATTGAATCAAATGAAAGTCAAACACATTCTAACAAAGCTTTCGAATCAAATGTAAGTCAAATATATTCTACAAAGCTAATTGAATCAAATGAAAGTCAAACACATTCAAACAAAGCTATTTGAATCAAATGAAAGTCAAATACATTCTACAAAGCTAATTGAATCAAATGAAAGTCAAACACATTAAAACAAAGCTATTTGAATCAAATGAGAGTCAAAATACATTCAAAAAAATCAAATTAAATCAAATAAGAGTCAAATACATTCAACAAAGCTAATTGAATCAAATGATAGTTAAACACATTCAAACAAAGCTATTTGAATGAAATAAAAGTCATATACATTCTACAAAGCTAATTGAATCAAATGAAATTTACACATATTCAAACAAAGCTATTTTAATCAAATGAAAGTCAAACACATTCAATCAAAGCTATTTGAATCAAATGAAAGTTAAATACATTCTACAAAGCTAATTTAATCAAATGAAAGTCAATCACATTCAAATAAAGCTATTTGAATCAAATGAAAGTCAAATACATTCTACATAGCTATTTGAATCAAATGAAAGTCAAATACATTCTACAAAGCTATTTGAATCAAATGAGAGTCAAATACATTCAAACAAAGCAAATTAAATCAAATAAGAGTCGAATACATTCAACAAAGCTAATTGAATCAAATGATAGTTAAACACATTCAAACAAAGCTATTTGAATGAAATAAAAGTCATATACATTCTACAAAGCTAATTGAATCAAATGAAATTTACACATATACAAACAAAGCTTGTTTCGGGGTTTTTCTGATGTCCTGCGGGAGAGTTACAACACCGAGACTGGAACCGGACGCCTGTACCTGCAAAACAACGGAGACTCCTGGTGGTGGGAGCTCCGCCTCCAACGGTCAAGTTGATACTTGATTAAGGAGTAATTAATGCGGAAATTAAAGTGATTGGATCTCTCTAGGTGAGAGTGTTTAATGTGTGTTTTTTAGCGTAATCTGCTTCGTTAGCGTGATCAGCCTATTATCTCTATGTGTAATCAATGTGTTTTTTTTTTGTAATCCCCCCTTAATGAGGATTAAGGGAGGTATTTATAACCTTGGGAAACGTGCCAATCCTAGGTTTAGGTTAACCTAGGGCTGATTGGGCTTCCCTCAGAAGCTGGGCCTGGGTGGCCGGTTTCTCCATTAGGCATGGAGTATGCCACGTGTCATGACATAACAGGTCCAAGGTGGACGAATAAGCGCGTGCCACGTGGCAAGCCCTGTCAGTTTCAACTGGGGGACACTTGGCAGGACCTGATTGGCCCACGTGGCGCATTCCGATTGGTGGGAGCAAAATCCCCTAATCATTTGCCCCTCACAGGTGGCACGTGACTGGTCACGTGTTACCTGTGACAGGTGCCGCACTGTAACAGGCGACGGCCTGCTACAGGTGTAAGTCGGCGAAAGGCCGAGAGATTTTCCCGCCCAAATTTTGAATTCTGAAAGTGACCCTTCGCCTTCTCACTTCGCCTATATAAGGGAGAGTTGTCTTGAGTCATTTTCACACTTGATAACTTTGTGAGAGAACATTCGGACCCCTGAACTTGCTCTGACATTTTGGACCTTTTCTGCCTACCCCCTGTTCTGACAAGCCGACTGCACAGGATTTTCAGCACTTCATCAATCGTCACTCGTTCAGGTAACTGTCGGTTCTCTTACTCTTAATTTTCTTTTTATTTTTTGAAATGGCACCACGTAAGAACACGACACGACCTAGGTTAGTGATCAGCCGGTCACCGGGGACGGCTGAATCTATGACTAGGAGTGCCGCCTTCCCTTTTCCGAACCTATATTTGCCCTTTATACAAAGTCCGACTGTATCTGTGTCTATGCAGAGCAGGATGGCCAGAACAAAAAAGACTGCTAGGATCTCAAATTCAGACGGCTCCTCCCACAGGGTGCCGATTAGTGAAACATCTGACCAGGCGCCAGATGTGGAAGTGAAACAAGGCGGCCTGAAAGCCGGAAATTCTGAGGGAGGAGTCATAGTGACCCCTTCCCATTTTACAGTTAACAATTCTGCTCCTTTTCAAGGAGAGGAGGCGGGCCCCTCCGGGAGAGGGGAGGAGTCGTCCTCTTCGGACTCGTCAGAGGGCGATTCCGAGTCTAGCTCTTCTGGTCATCCTTCTCTGGACACAGAAGAGAAAAACAGCCGCCTGCAAGAGGCGAGGCTTTCTCACGCAGTTGAGAAGGGGGACAATTGGGCGGAGCCATCCGCCTCTTACCGAGAGCAAAATACCCCTACTACTGCACGGTGACTCGGGGCCGGATCGCAGTCATGCAAGAGAAAGTGGAGAGCTTTATCGCAAACCACACAATGTGCCCCGACTTTTTAGTGTTTGTGCCGGATCCAGAAGACACAGTCGTCTGGCCGGCTGGTACCAGTTATGATAGCGCCTGCTTTGGCTGCTACGAGGCGGCCATCAAGGCTGGGCTGCGCTTCCCATTACATCCGGCTGTTCAGCGGATCTTGGATGGGTATGAGTTGGGGTTATGGCAGTTAGCCCCAAACTCCTAGGTCAACGTACTCGGCTATGTGGCCGGGTGCGAACTGCACGGGGTGGAGCCGAGCTTCGAGGCTTTCGCCCATATGAACTATCTCAGCCGGACCCCTAAGGCAGGCGGTACCGGCTGGTATCAATTGACAAGCCACAGGGGCTACCTCATGACGAGAGGTAAAGCAAACAAGTGGAAGGACTGGCGGAGCACCTTCCTCATCATTGAGAGTTCAGACACTGAGCTGAACAAGCGCTTCAATAGGTGGAACAGGAATCCGCCCCTTCTTGCAGGCGGCCGTAGCATGCCGCCTGTTCCCCCCAAGGCTAAGAAAGAGATCCTTGATAAAGGACTCTTTAAAGTAGAGTCGAGGGTCGACTCTACTTCAGGGGTACGAGAGCAAGTACCCCTGCACTGCGTCCCGAGCTTCAAATGGCTCTACGACGAGTACTTTTTGGCCGCCTATGGCCTCAGCAGTCGGTGCTCAAGAGGTAGTCGGCCTGTCGAATACTCAGTTGTTCCATACATTTCTTGTTATGACTTTTATTAACTTTGCTGTTTGTTTTTGCAGCTGACGCCATGAGCAAAATCACCGCCTCCAAGACTGCAGCGGCCATGTTGCGGGCCTCCATTATGCAACAAGCTTCAACCGACTCCCCCAAGAAGGGGGCACCCTTGGTGAGCTCCGAACCTTTCACCCTCTTTTTGGAGTTGTGTTTATGCATATACTGACTTTTTTCTTCTTTTTTAGACGGGTGCTCCAAGAGCTTCGTCTTCCCAACAGCCGGACCCCAAGGCCCGGAGGACGACTGTTGCGAGCTCTCCTGGTTCTGCCAAGAAACAGGTGGCGGCTGAGAAACAGTCGGCCACTTCTTCTAAAACTCCAACTAGGCCGCCTAGAAGTATGAAGTTGTCCTTGTAAATTTTAGACTTGCTCCCTTTTTTACTAGGTCTAATCCGTTTGTTTATACTTGATGCAGCCGGCCCTAAGGAGCCTAACATGGTAGAGGTGGCCAAGTCTATGATCAGGGTCGTTCCTCCAGCTGAAAGGGAGGCGGTCAGGGGTGTCGGCACCCTTGACCTAGACGGGATTGCAGGGGTCCTTGCTGAGGTATACTTAGCATATTTTTGAGTATTTGAATTTCTGGACGCCTGTTTTCTTTTTTGTTTGGAAACTGACGCCTGTTCCTTTTTACTTAGGCCCTGCTCCGAGTGAACGGCCTTCGCAAGCAAAAGCCATGGCCGCCTCCAACTGTGATAAGGCAATGTTTCAAATTGCCCAAAATGAAGTTCTGACCATTGATATTCTTTATTATCAAGCGCAGGCTACCGCCGCTATTCGGGCTCAGTTAGAGGCGGCCCAGAAGAGGAATGGCGAGCTGGAGGCGACCATCACCAATCTCAAGGCCGAGCTGAAACCTCTTCGCCTAAAGATGTACTCATACGAAGCCTTGGAGAAATCCTTGGCCAACGTAAAGGAACGCCTGGTGACCCAGGAGAAGAGTCTTACTCAGGAGCTCTCGGAAAAGGCCGAGCAAGAGAAGAAAGAGCTGGTCCGGGAGATGATGGAAGACTCTGCTCAAATCCAGCGCATGACTTGGGGCCGCCTCTTCCCCAATGCCGACTTTGCCTCATGGGAAAAAACGTACCGCCAATGTTCTGATACATATAATCAAGAGATCCTGGCGGCTGCTGAGGAAGAGGCGTTGGAGGAAGCGTTGGAGGAGGAGGAGCCGGTAGTGGCGCTTGTGCCGCTTGGGGGTAATGCATCAAAAAAGGATGCAGCTGAAGCCGAGTCCAACAAGAAGAGTGCTGACCAGGCGGCAGCTGCTAATATTGAAGATCTGCCCCCTTCTTAAGCTTTATGTATTCTTTCCACGACCTGCGTGCCGTTTGTTTTGTATTTACCCGGCCAGGGGGCCGGGGCTTTGAATATTTTGCCGGTCTTTAATGACCGGCTTCTTTTTAATGAATTTTTATTTTGCTTCAAATTTGTCTAAGTATTGAATATTCTAATATCCAATTGTTCACTAGACCGACTGTTTTACATGGCCGATAGTTGCAGACAGGTACGGATAGTTAGTCACGCCGCCTATGCCCCTGGACGACTGGTTGTCTGTTTCCAGGATAGACGATCAGTCTGCCATTTATCCAATCGGTATTCGAACTATTTTAAAGACTGGATCCTTTTTAGGCAGGCGGTCCTGTCATTTGTAAATTTAACCAAGTAGGAAAGTGGTCTGACCAAGTGAACATGATTGTTAGTTGCCAAGGAACTTAGTAGAGGTATCAAGTGGTGGGTACCGGTTGTTCCCCTTTATTCGCCAATGTTTGTTGGCTTTTAACTCATAAGTTGTTAACCTAGCAGGAGTAGTGGTTGAGAGCCCCTGTTTGCAAAACAAAAACACGCGGACGACTCATACCTTTTAGGCTCCATACTAAGTTTGAGGGAGTGACTATGAAGTAACTTTGGAGTTACTCAATCGCCGTCACTCCTGCTTGAGTAGTAAAGGTACCAGGCGGTCTACTCAAACCTTTTGATTCGCCAATGTTTGTTGGCTATGAGGTTACCTAGTAGTGATAGGGGTTTGAGTGCCACTGTTTGTTAAAAAACAGGCGGTCTACTCAAACCTTTTAAGTTCCATACCAAGTTTGAGGGAGTGACTATGAGTTAACGTTGGTGTTACTCAGTCGCCGTCACTCTTGCTTGAGTAGTAGAGGTACCAGGCGGCGGAGGCCGGCTAGACCCCTTGATTCGCCAATGTTTGTTGGCTATTAACTGAAGAGGTTACCTAGTAGGAATAGGGGTTTGAGTGCCGCTGTTTGCCAAAAAACAGGCGGTCTACTCAAACCTTTTAAGTTCCATACCAAGTTTGAGGGAGTGACTATGAGTTAACGTTGGTGTTACTCAGTCGCCGTCACTCTTGCTTGAGTAGTAGAGGTACCAAGCGGCGGAGGCCGGCTAGACCCCTTGATTCGCCAATGTTTGTTGGCTATTAACTCAAGAGGTACCCCCTGCATTTATCCCAAGTAATACAGGCGGTCATCTGACTCAGATGTGAACTGCTACCACTGGTTTGGTTAGTGATAGAGTTATCCTTGTCTCAAAAACGGCTACGTGGTTGCCCTTGGGGACATTCGTATAGGTGTCGTGTAATTAGTTTATAGAGCAATGTTCCACCCAAAAGGGAGCTGCACTCTGCGACGAATTTCATCCAGAGGGATGCCGCCGGACGCCTGTTATGATGTTGGGACAAGTTGTATTAGTTTTGAAGATTGGATCAGTTGGCTTGGCGCCTGGTCTGATCATTCGGCCTGTGGCCTTGGTAAGTTCTTGGTGAACGTAGATGCTAAGTAAAAAGAGGGTAGCCGCCTGTTAGGCACAGGGTCGGTCAGGCCCTAATCTTTTTAGCTAAGTATAAGGGGGGTGGCTGTGTGTTTGGAACCAGTCGGCCCTCTTCTATAGAGAGTAGCCGACTATATGTCCAGACGGCATGCCCATATGGTGAGAAAATGGAGAGTAGCCGTCTGTAAAGGTACAGACGGCATGCCCCTCTGAAGATAGAGTGAAAAACTCAATGGAGAGTAGCCGACTGTAAAGGTACAGACGGCATGCCTCTCTGAAGAGAGTAAAAATACTCAATGGAGAGTTGCCGACTGTAAAGGTACAGACGGCATGCCCCTCTGAAGATAGAGTAAAATACTCAATGGAGAGTAGCCGACTGTAAAGGTACAGACGGCATGCCCCTCTGAAGATAGAGTAAAATACTCAATGGAGAGTAGCCGACTGTAAAGGTACAGACGGCATGCCCCTCTTAAGTAAGAATAAAAATTAAACATGGAGAGTCGCCGACTATTTGTTAGTAGGCGTGCCCCTCTTAGTACAAAATAAAATAGTAAGTATGCAAACTTTTATTAAGTAGCTCTTGACTATTTACATCATTCAAAAGAAATATTTCATAAGATTGTCTACATTCCAAGTTCGAGGCAACGGTCGACCGTTTGGTGTTTCTAGACAGTAGGTACCGTCCCTGACCTCTTCACAGATTCGGTAGGGTCCTTCCTAGTTGGGAGTTAGTTTGCCAGACTCATTAGCCCTACCAACTGCTTCCATTTTTCTAAGTACAAAGTCCCCCACTTTGAGTGGACGCCTGTGTACTTTTTTGTTGTATGATCTAGTCATTCTCAGGCGGTAAATTTCATGGCGCAAGACAGCATTGCCCCTCCTTTCAGGAAGTGAGTCTAATGCCAGGCGCATGGCTTCCAAATTTGCCTCTTCGTCATATAGCATTACTCGAAGAGTTGGCTCGTAGTGTTCTATTGGAAGAACAGCTTCCGCACCATAAGTTAGGAGGAATGGAGTTTCTCCAGTCGCCCCTTTTTCATTCGTCCTAATGGCCCAGAGAACATGTGGTAATTCATCCGCCCATAGGCCGCCTGCTCGTTCAATCTTTTTCTTCAGACCGTCTGAGATGATTTTATTAAAGGCTTCTACCTGGCCGTTTTCTTGTGGACGGCCAACAGATGCAAAGTAGTGTGCAATTCCTTGGTCACCCAACCAGCTTTTGAGAACAAGCGTCTCAAATTGGGGACCATTATCAAAAACCATATACATGGGAACCCCGAACCGAGTGATGACATTTTTCCAAATGAATGAAATTACATCCTTCGTCTTGATTCCCTTTACAGCCTCCGCCTCTACCCATTTAGTGAAGTAGTCGACGGCAACAAGTATGTACCTCCTTCCGCATGTAGCAGGCGTATATGGACCCAGAATGTCCATGCCCACTTAGCAAACGGTAGTGGGCTATGAATGGTAGTGAGGTCAGTAGCCGGACGGTGAATTAGCTTGCCAAACCTTTGGCACTTGTAACATTTTTTCACCATCTCCATTGCATCTGCTTCTAAAGTAGGCCAAAAGTAGCCCTGCCGCCTTGCTCGTTGAGCAAGCGTCCTACCGCCTATATGAGAAGCACAGTAACCAGAGTGAAGATCGTCTAGTATCTCTCGTCCCTTTTCTGGAGTAACACACTTTGAGAAAGGTTGAAGGTACCCCTTTTTATGAAGTTCTCCCTTTATTATTTCAAAATTGGTGGCTCGTTTTTTCAGTGCTGCCGCCTATTGATGATCATCCGGCAGTGTACCGTTTGTCAGATATGCCCTGATTGAATCCATCCTGGTTGAGCTTCTGTCTAGGATTCCAATAGGGTCTTCCTCGATGCTTCTCTTCTCCATTACTTCCCAAAAAACAGTTCGAGGAGTATCAGAGGAGGCGGACGATGCTAATTTAGACAGTGCATCAGCTTGGTTGTTTTCTGATCTCGGCACTTGGATCAAATGGAAATCCTCAAGGGAGCCGACTGCTTGTCGGACCGCCTGTAAATACTTGATCATGGCCGGATGGGTTTCTTCGTATTCGCCATTGTATTGACTCACTATCAATTGTGAATCGGAACAGGCGTCTATTTTTCTTGCCCCTGCCGCCTTGCACATGCGGATTCCGGCTAGTAAAGCTTCATACTCTGCCTCATTGTTTGAGGCCTGAAAACTAAAGCGTAGAGCATACTCGTACCTGTCGCCCTCTGGCGACTGACATATGACGCCTGCTCCACAACCATTTGAAGTAGAGCTTCCGTCCACATAAACCTTCTAGACCTGGTCTGGAACTTGAGAGTCAGGAGGACGAGTCATCAACAACAATAAAGTCAGCAAAGGCTTGCCCCTTCACTGCTTTTCTAGGCTCGAAAGTAACTTCGAGGCTCTGTATTTCTATGGCCCATTTGATCATTCGGCCTGACGACTCCATGATGGTCAGTGGCCGCTTGATAGGTTGGTCTGTATACACGACGACTGCATGTGCCAAAAAGTAGGGCTTCAATTTTTTAACAGCCATGAAGAGTGCATGACCAAATTTTTCTACTAGGGGATACCTCAACTCGGCATTTTTCAGTACGTGACTGACAAAGTAGACCGGGAGCTGACAGCCGTCTCTTTCAGCAAGGAGAACAACACTTAACGCATGATCAGAGACGGTCAGGTACATGTAGAGTACTTCTTTGGGCAAAGCGCTGACCAGCCTCGGCAAGGAATGCAAGTGAACTTTCAATTTCTGGAAGGCGGCCTCAGCATCCGGCCCCCATTCAAACCTTGCCTTCTTCGTAATTGCCTGGAAAAAGTATAGGCATTTGTCGCCTGATCGGCTTAGAAATCTTCCCAAGGCCGCCAGACAACCTGTTAACTTCTGAACCTCTCGGATGGTACGAGGCGACTGCATGTCAATGACCGCCTGCACCTTCTCAGGGTTCGCCTCTATTCCTCTCTGATTGATAAGGAATCCAAGAAACTTCCCAGACTCAACCCAAATACACATTTCTTGGGATTGAGCATGACATGGTGCCGCCTGAGTGTGGCGAAAGTTTCTCGGAGATCCGACAGATGATCTTTCTGAAGTTTAGTCTTGACAATCATATCATCAATGTATGCCTCGACATTTCTCCCAATCTGATCAAAGAACACAGTGTTTATCATTGGCTGGAAGGTAGCCGGAGCATTTTTAAGACCAAACGGCATGACCGTGTAACAGTATAACCCCTGATCAGTGACGAAGGCCGTCTTCTCATGATCCTTCTTCCATAAAGGAATTTGATGGAAACCAGAGTAGGCGTCCATAAAGCTCATCAAAGCATGGCCGGCTGTTGAGTCGACCAGATTATCAATTTTAGGCAGAGGGTAACTGTCTTTGGGGCACGCCTTGTTTAAGTCTGTGTAGTCTACACACATTCGCCAGGTGCCATTCGGCTTTTTAACAAGCACCACATTTGCAACCCATTCTGGGAAGTAACATTACCGAATGAACCCTGCATCAAGTAATTTTCTCACTTCGGCGGCTGCCGCCTGACTTCTTTCTTCGCCATGGTTCCGTTTCTTCTGCCGTATCGGCTTCTTTTTTGGATCCACAGCCAGTTTATGTACCGCCAGATTAGGACTAATGCCTGCATTTCATGGACTTCGAATGCAAAGATGTCCTTGTATTCTTTCAATAGTTTGTGAAAGTCGTCACCAAGGTCTCTCAGAGCAGTCGTCCCAACTTTGACTGTTCGATCAGGACGTGAGTCGTCTAAGATCAGGTTCGTATGCTCACCAGCCGGCTGAGGGCGGAACTCATCCGACCGCTCTTCTGCCAATGATTGCTATTTTCTTTCTTTTCTTGCGGCCCCTGTTTGGGATGCCTTTCTCTTCTTGCCGCCTGCTTCTTGAACAGGCACACTCTCCTTGACATTGTCAAGGTCTGTTTTTTCACCACTTGACCCAGTGGCCATAACAGTGGGCTTGACATCCGAGAGATAGCACTCTCGGGCCATCCTTTGATCTCCCCTTAGGGAGCCGACTGTTCCATTATCCCTCTCAAACTTGAGCAACATAAGAGATGGGATTATAACAGCCTTGGAATTATTCAGGGTTGGTCGTCGCAGAATCATGTTGTAAGCCGAGAGTTCTTCTACTACCAGGAACCGGACTACCATGTGTCGTCCTTCCCCTTTTTCGCCCAGGCGGATGGGTAAATCCACTCGTCCCAGTGGGTGGACGACTCCTCCTCCAAACCCTACTAAAGGGTGGGAGGCCGGATGTATGCAATCAGTCTGATATTTTAGTTTCGACAGACATTTGCTACTGATGAGATCTGAGGAGCTTCCGGTATCTATGAGGATTCGGCCAACTCTCTGGTTGGCCACTTTACATTCAATAACGATAGGGTCGTCATGCGGCCCTCTTACCCCTCCTAGATCTTCTTCAGTGATGACAATCTCAGGAAATGAATATTTGGACGGCCGTTTTTGGTGAACGAAATTTACATCTAAACGCCTAATATTGGCTTTGTTGCCCCTAATAGTGGGGCCGCCTCCTGAGAAGCCGCCTGCAATGGTGTAGACGACTGCATCATCTGTATCGGAGCTGTCGTCCTGTTGTTTCTTTTTAGCCGACTGCTTTTTTGAGGAAGTGTTCCCCGTAGATTTCTTGACATAAGTGTCAAGATCACCTTGCTCAGCCAGGCGGTCCAGATACCGCATGAGACTGATGCAATCATTGGTGTGATGACCAACATCATCATGATAAGCACAGAATTTATCTTGGTTCCGGTTGTTTGCAGAACCCTTCATGGGGACCGGCTTCTCAATTGAGATCCGTCCCTTGATTTCTTTTAGGATAAACTGGTTATCCTTGTTAAACGCATACTTTGGGGAGTATGGTTTGAATTCTTTTTTCTTTTTCTGGGCCGGCTGTTTAGAGGAATCAGCCGCCCAGACCTCTTTCCTTTTCTCGTCTTTGTTGGACGACTGCTTCTGTCGTCCTTCTTTTTTGTCGGACCTTTTACCGTCCGACTGTCTTCTCGTACTACAAAGATCAGTCGCCTGTATATAGGCTTCCGCTTCAATCAAGGCCTCTTGAAGAGTCGCCACCCTCTTTCGGACAAAGTCAAATTTGAAGGTCGACCCGTCCTTGAGACCTCTGAAAAAGTCAGTATAGGCTACCTCATCCGGTAGCCCTTGAATCTGTATTCTCATCAGGTTAAAACGCCTGATGTAAGGACGAAGCCCCTCCTTCTCGCCCTGCTGAATTGTTCCTAAATCAAGGGTCGTCTTCTTTGCAGGGATGTTCATGGCGAAGTTGGAGGTGAACAAGTAAGCAAGCGTCCTGAAGCTATTTACACAACCAGTCGGTAGGTTGCCGAACCATTGTTGTGTGATTCCTTTGAGAGTCGCTGGGAAACACTTGCACCAGGTGGGATCATCCAACCCTTGAAGGTACATCAGGTTGGTGAAGGCCATAAGATGGTCTTCTGGGTTAGTAGTGCCGTCATAGGTGCCTACTAATACATTTTTCACTTTGGCCGGCTGAGCGGCTTCAGTAATTTCCTTGGAGAAGGCCGACGGTTGTTCACCAAGTCTAAGCAACCGTAGCTGCCAGTCCATAGGCTGGACGTTTTTTGCTGCATGTCCACCAAACGGAGGTGGCTGCAAAAAATATTGTTGTTGCGGTACAAACGGTAAGTTTGGTACCGCCTGGTCGCTATGAAAGCCGGACTGACGGGAGGTACCGCCTGATTGACTCTCATGATACGACTGCGTATGCCTCATTGAGGTATTTCGCAGACTGTCTTGGAAGTTTGAAATAGAGGCCGACTCTGACAATCGGTCACTCTTCTTCTGCTTTAGCAGTAGCCGAGCGTCTGTGAATGTTTGCTTCGACCCGTCCGCCTGAATATGACGAACAGGTTTCCTATTTCCTGTAGGAAAACGGAATTTTGTGAAATCAAGGGCAGGTGGCTCCCGCTTCCTAGATTTAGGATGAGGAGTCGCCTCTCGCCCTTGAACTGGCTTCCTCTTCAGCGAAGTGGAGGGTTTCTTAGCCGACTGCTCCTTGACCAGAGCAGGCGGCTTCTTGTTGATCAACTCTTGAATCTCTCCCTTGAAGTCCCTCATGAAGGTCTGAGTTCGTTCCTTGTGATGGGAGCAGACCCATCAGTCGGTTGTTGCCGAACAGGCGGTGCGCCTGCTGGCTCGCTTCCTGTATGAAGATGTTCCCGTTCCCTCCTTTCGGTATGACGGGTACGTCGGGCCCTTAGGGTCCCGTCTGAAGCTGTGTGAGCTTCAACTTCAAATTCATCCTCAGTATCGTGGTCCGACTGAACTTGAGGGTCGTCTAGGGGACGCCTCTCTTCAGGAGTCGGTACAGACTTGGATGCCATCTCAGAAGTACTCTCCCCACAGACGGCGCCAAATGTTTCGGGGTTTTCTGATGTCCTGCGGGAGAGTTACAACACCGAGACTGGAACCGGAAGCCTGTACCTGCAAAACAACGGAGACTCCTGGTGGTGGGAGCTCTGCCTCCAACGGTCAAGTTAGTACTTGATTAAAGAGTAATTAATGCGGAAATTAAAGTGATTGGATCTCTCTAGGTGAGAGTGTTTAATGTGAGTTTTTAGCGTAATCTGCTTCGTTAGCGTGATCAGCATATTATCTCTGTGTAATCAATGTGTTTTTTTTGTAATCCCCCCATTAATGAGGATTAAGGGAGGTATTTATAACCTTGGGAAACGTGCCAATCCTAGGTTTAGGTTAACCTAGGGCTGATTGGGCTTCCCTCGGAAGCTGGGCCTGGGTGTCCGGTTTCTCCATTAGGCATGGAGTATGCCACGTGTCATGACATAACAGGTCCAAGGTGGACGAATAAGCGCGTGCCACGTCGTAAGCCCTGTCAGTTCCAACTGGAGGACACTTGGCAGGACCTGATTGGCCCACGTGGCGCATTCCGATTGGTGGGAGCAAAATCCCTAATCAAAGCTATTTGAATCAAATGAAAGTCAAACACATTCAATCAAAGCTATTTGAATCAAAAGAAAGTCAAATACATTCTACAAAGCTAATTTAATCAAATGAAAGTCAATCACATTCAAACAAAGCTATTTGAATCAAATGAAAGTCAAATACATTCTACAAAGCTATTTAAATAAAATGAAAGTCAAATACATTCTACAAAGCTATTTGAATCAAATGAGAGTCAAATACATTCACACAAAGCAAATTAAATCAAATAAGAGTCGAATACATTCAACAAAGTTAATTGAATCAAATGATAGTTAAACACATTCAAACAAAGCTATTTGAATGAAATAAAAGTCATATACATTCTACAAAGCTAATTGAATCAAATGAAAGTCAAACATATTCAAACAAAGCTATTTGAATCAAATGAGAGTCATATACATTCTACAAGGCTAATTGAATAATATGAAAGTCAAACACATTCAAACAAAGCCTTTTAAATCAAATGAATGTCAAACACATTAAAAAAAAAAGCTTTTTAATTTAAATGAAAGTCAAACACATTCAAACAAAGCTATATAAATCAAATGAAAGTGAAATGCATTCTACAAAGCAAATTGAATCAAATGAAATTCAAACACATTCAAACAAAGCTATTTGAATCAAATTAAAGTCAAATTCATTGTACAAACCTAATTAAATAAAATGAAAGTCAAACACATTCAAACAAAGCTATTTAAATCAAATGAAAGTCAAATACATTCTACAAAGCTAATTGAATTAAATGAAAGTCAAACACATTCAAACAAAGCTAAATGAATCAAATAAAGTTAAACACATTCAAACAAAGCTAATTGAATCATATGAAAGTCAAACACATTCAAACAAAGCTAATTGAATCAAATGAAAGTCAAACACATTCAAACAA
>NW_018744944.1:0-80397 GCF_001683475.1 Chenopodium quinoa
TGATTTAGGGGATTTTTATCCACCAATCACCGTCTGACAAGTGGACCAACCAGGTTCCGCCACGTGTCCTTCACGAAAGGCCAGTAGGAGCCTGCCACGTGTCAACCGCAGATACGTCCTCTACGGACCAATCGAGGCACGCCACGTGTCCACCCATACCAAATGGGAAAACCGGCCATCAAGGCCCAATCCTGTCTAGAGGCCCGGTCAGCCCTAGGTTTACCCTAAACCTAGAGAGTGGCACGCTTCTCAAGGCTATAAATACTCAATTAATCCTCATTAATTAAGCAGTGAATCCAGAGATCAAGAAATCAAGAGAAGAACAGAAACATTACGGAATACTAAATAACCGGCTAATCTCGCTAACGACGCAGATTACCAACATTAAAACACTCTCACCTAGAGAGATCTTATTACTTTAATTTCCGTATTAATTACTCCTTAATCAGGTACTAACTTGACCGTTGGAGGCAGAGCTCTCAGGAGTCTCCGTTATTTTGCAGGTACAGGCGTCCGGTTCCAGTCTCGGAATTGTAACTCTCCCGCAGGACATCAGAAAACCCCGAAACATTTGGCGCCGTCTGTGGGGAGAGTACTTCAGAGATGGCATCCAAGTCTGTACCGACTCCTGAAGAGAGGCGTCCCCTAAACGACCCTCAAGTTCAGTCGGACCATGATACCGAAAGTGAATTTGAAGTGGAAACTCATACAGCTCCAGACGGGACCCTAAGGGCCCGACGTACCCGTCATACCGAAAGAAGGGAACGGGAGCATCTTCAAACAGGAAGCGAGCCAGCAGGCGCACCGCCTGCTCGGCAACAGCCGACTGATGGGTCAGCTCCCATCACAAGGAACGAACTCATGACCTTCATGAGGGACTTCAAGGGAGAGATTCAAGAATTGATCAACAAAAGGCCGCCTGCTTCAGTCAAAGAGCAGTCGGCCAAAAAACCTTCCACTTCACTGAAGAGGAAGCCAGTTCAAGGGCGAGAGGCGACTCCTCATCCTAAATCCAAGAAGCGGGAGCCACTTGCTCTTGATTTCACAAAAATCCGTTATCCTACGGGAAATAGGAAACCGGTTCGTCATATTCAGGCGGACGGGTCAAAGCAAACGTTCACAGATGCTCGGCTACTGCTAGAGTAGAAGAAGAGTGACCGATTGTCAGAGTCGGCTTCTACTTCAAATTTTCAAGACAGTTTGCGAAATGCCTCGATGAGGCATACTCAGTCGTACCATGAGAGTCAGTCAGGCGGCACCTCCCGTCAGTCCGGCTTTCATAGTGCCCAGGCGGTACCAAACTTACCATTTGTGCCGCAACAACAGTACTTTATGCAGCCACCTCCATTTGGTGGACCTGCAGCAAAAAAACGTCCAACCTATGGACTGGCAGCTACGGCTGCTTAGACTTGGTGAACAGCCGTCGGCCTTCTCCAAGGAAATTACTGAAGCCGCTCAGCCGGCCAAAGTAAAAAATGTACTAGTAGGCGCCTATGACGGCACTACTAACCCAGAAGACCATCTGATGGCTTTCACCAACCTGATGTACCTTCAAGGGTTGGATGATCCCACTTGGTGCAAGTGTTTCCCAGCGACTCTCAAGGGAATCGCACAGCAATGGTTCGGCAACCTGCCGACTGGTTGTGTAAACAGCTTCAGGACGCTTGCTTACTTATTTGCCTCCAACTTCGCCATGAACATCCCTGCGAAGAAAACGACCCTTGATTTGGGAACAATTCAGCAGGGCGAGAAGGAGGGGCTTCGTTCTTACATCAGGCGGTTCAACCTGATGAGAATACAGATTCAAGGGTTACCGGATGAGGTAGCTTATACTGACTTTTTTAGAGGTCTCAAAGACGGGTCTACCTTCAAATTTGATTTAGTTCGAAAAAGGGTGGCGACTCTTCAAGAGGCCTTGATTGAAGCAGAAGCCTATATACAGGCGACCGATCTGTGTACGATAAAACAGTCGGACGGGAAAAGGTTCGACAAAAGAGAGGGAAGACAGAAACAGTCGTCTAATAAAGATGAGAAAAGAAAAGAGGTCTGGGCGGCTGATTCCTCTAAACAGCCGGCCCAGAAAAAGAAAAAAGAATTCAAACCATACTCCCCAAAGTATGTGTTTAACAAGGATAACCAGTTTATCCTAAAAGAAATAAAGGGACGGTTCTCAATTGAGAAGCCGCTCCCCATGAAGGGTTCTGCAAACAACCGGAACCAAGACAAAATATGTGCTTATCATGATGACGTTGGTCATCACACCAATGACTGCATCAGTCTCATGCGGTACCTAGACCGCTTGGCTGAGCAAGGTGATCTTGACACTTATGTCAAAAAATCTACGGGGAACACTTCCTCAAAAAAGCAGTCGGCCAAAAAGAATCAACAGGCCGACAGTTCCGATACAGATGATGCAGTCGTCTACACCATTGCAGGCGGCTTCTCAGGAGGCGGCCCCACTATTAGGGGCAACAAAGATAATATAAGGCGGTTAGATGTAAATTCCGTTCACCAAGAACGGCCGTCCAAATATACATTTCCTGAGATTGTCATCACTGAAGAGGATCTAGGAGGGGTAAGGGGGCCGCATGACGACCCTCTCGTTATTGAATGTAAAGTGGCCAACCAGAGAGTTGGCCGAATCCTCATAGATACCGGGAGCTCCTCAGATCTCATCAGCAGCAAATGTCTGTCAAAACTGAAATATCAGACGGACTGCATACATCCGGCCTCCCACCCTTTAATAGGGTTTGGAGGAGGAGTCGTCCACCCACTGGGACGAGTAGATTTACCCATTCGCCTGGGCGAAAAAGGGGAAGGACGACACATGGTAGTCCGGTTCCTAGTAGTAGAGGAACTCTCGGCCTACAACATGATTCTGGGTCGACCAACCCTGAATAATTCCAAGGCTGTTATAATCCCGTCTCTTATGTTGCTCAAGTTTGAGAGGGATAATGGAACATTCGGCTCCCTAAGGGGAGATCAGAGGATGGCCCGAGAGTGCTATCTCTCGGATGTCAAGCCCACTGTTATGGCCACTGGGTCAAGTGGTGAAAAAACAGACCTTGACAATGTCAAGGAGAGTGCGCCTGTTCAAGAAGCAGGCGGCAAAAAGAGAAAGGCGTCCCAGACAGAGTCCGCAAGAAAAGCAAGAAAATAGCAATCATTGGCAGAGGAGCGGCCGGATGAGTTCCGCCCTCAGCCGGCTGGTGAGCATGCGGACCTGATCTTAGACGACTCACGTCCTGACCGAACAGTCAAAGTTGGGACGACTGCTCTGAGAAACCTTGGTGACGACTTTCACAACCTGTTGAAAGAATACAAGGACATCTTTGCATTTGAAGTCCATGAAATGCCAGGCATTAGTCCTGATCTGGCAGTACATAAACTCGCTGTGGATCCGAAAAAGAAGCCGGTACGGCAAAAGAAGCGGAACCATGGCGAAGAAAGAAGTCAGGCGGCAGCCGCCGAAGTCAAAAAATTACTTGATGCAGGGTTCATTCGGCAATGTTACTTCCCAGACTGGGTTGCAAATGTGGTGCTTGTTAAAAAGCCGAATGGCACCTGGCGAATGTGTGTAGACTACACAGACTTGAACAAGGCGTGCCCCAAAGACAGTTACCCTCTGCCTAAAATTGATAACCTGGTCGACTCAACAGCCGGCCATGCCTTGATGAGTTTTATGGACGCCTATTCTGGTTTTCATCAAATTCCTTTATGGAAGAAAGATCAGGAGAAGACGGCCTTCGTCACTGATCAGGGGTTATACTGTTACACGGTCATGCCGTTTGGTCTTAAGAATGCCCCGGCTACCTTCCAACGAATGATAAACACAGTGTTCTTTGATCAGATTGGGAGAAACGTCGAGGCATATATTGATGATATGATTGTCAAGACTAAACTTCAGAAAGATCATCTGACAGACCTCCGAGAAACTTTCGCCACACTCAGGCGGCACCATGTCATGCTCAATCCCAAGAAATGTGTATTTGGAGTTGAGTCTGGGAAATTTCTCGGATTCCTTATCAATCAGAGAGGAATAGAGGCGAACCCTGAGAAGGTGCAGGCGGTCATTGACATGCAGTCGCCTCGTACCATCCGAGAGGTTCAGAAGTTAACAGGTTGTCTGGCGGCCTTGGGGAGATTCCTAAGCCGATCAGGCGACAAATGCCTATACTTTTTCCAGGCAATTAAGAAAAAGGCAAGGTTTGAATGGGGGCCGGATGCTGAGGCCGCCTTCCAGAAATTAAAAGTTCACTTGCATTCCTTGCCGAGGCTGGTCAGCCCTTTGCCCAAAGAGGATCTCTACATGTACCTGGCCGTCTCTGATCATGCGTTAAGCGCTGTGCTCCTTGCTGAAAGGGACGGCTGTCAGCTCCCGGTCTACTTTGTCAGTCACGTACTGAAAAATACCGAGTTGAGGTATCCCCTAGTGGAGAAATTTGTTCTTGCACTCTTCATGGCTGTTAAAAAATTGAAGCCCTACTTTTTGGCACATGCAGTCGTCGTGTATACCGACCAACCAATCAAGCGGCCCCTTACCATCATGGAGTCGTCAGGACGAATGATCAAATGGGCCATAGAAATACAGAGCCTCAAAATTACTTTCGAGCCTAGAAAAGCAGTGAAGGGGCAAGCCTTTGCTGACTTTATTGTAGAGATGACTCGTCCTCCTGACTCTCAAGTTCCAGACCAAGTCTGGAAGGTATATGTGGACGGAAGCTCTACTTCAAATGGTTGTGGAGCAGGCGTCGTATGTCAATCTCCAGAGGGCGACAGGTTCGAGTATGCTCTACGCTTCAGTTTTCAGGCTTCAAACAATGAGGCAGAATATGAAGCTTTACTAGCCGGGATCCGCATGTGCACGGCGGCAGGGGCAAGAAAAATAGACGCCTGTTCTGATTCACAATTGATAGTGAGTCAGTACAATGGCGAATACGAAGCAACCCATCCGGCCATGATAAAGTATTTACAGGCGGTCCGACAAGCAGTCGGCTCCCTTGAGGATTTCCATCTGATCCAAGTGCCAAGATCAGAAAACAACCAGGCAGATGCACTGTCAAAATTAGCATCATCCGCCTCCTCCGATACTCCTCGAACTGTTTTTTGGGAAGTAATGGAGAAGAGAAGCATCGAGGAAAATCCTATTGGAATCCTAGACAGAAGCTCAACCTGGATGGATTCAATCAGGGCATATCTGACAAACGGTACACTGCCGGATGATCCTCAACAGGCGGCAGCACTGAAAAAACGAGCCTCCTGTTTTGAAATGATACAGGGAGAACTTCACAAGAGGGGGTACCTTCAACCCTTCTTAAAGTGTGTTACTCCTGAAAAGGGACGAGAGATACTAGATGATCTTCACTCTGGTTTCTGTGCTTCTCATATAGGTGGTAGGATGCTTGCTCAAAGGGCAAGGCGGCAGGGCTACTTTTGGCCTACTTTGGAAGCAGATGCAATGGAGATGGTGAAAAAAATGTGACAAGTGCCAAAGGTTTGGCAAATTAATTCACCGTCCGGCTACTGACCTCACTACCATTCACAGCCCACTACCGTTTGCTAAGTGGGGCATGGACATTCTGGGTCCATATACGCCTGCTACAGGCGGCAGAAGGTATATACTTGTTGCCGTTGACTACTTCACGAAATGGGTAGAGGCGGAGGCTGTAAAGGGAATCAAGACGAAAGATGTAATTTCATTCATTTGGAAAAACGTCATCACTCGGTTCGGGGTTCCCATGTCTATGGTTTTTGATAATGGTCCCCAATTTGAGACGCCTGTTCTCAAAAGCTGGTTGGGAGACCAAGGAATTGCACACTACTTTGCATCTGTCGGTCGTCCACAAGCAAACGGCCAAGTAGAAGCCTTTAATAAAATCATCTCAGACGGTCTCAAGAAAAAGATTGAACGAGCAGGCGGCCTATGGGCGGATGAACTACCACATGTTCTCTGGGCCATTAGGACGACTGAAAAAGGGGCGACTGGAGAAACTCCATTCCTCCTAACTTATGGTGCGGAAGCTGTTCTTCCAATAGAACACTACGAGCCGACTCTTCGAGTAATGCTATATGACGAAGAGGCAAACTGGGAAGCCATGCGCCTGGCATTAGACTCACTTCCTGAAAAGAGGGGCAATGCTGTCTTGCGCCATGAAATCTATCGCCTGAGAATGACTAGATCATACAACATAAAAGTACACAGACGTCCACTCAAAGTAGGGGACTTTGTACTTAGAAAAATGGAAGCAGTTGGTAGGGCTAATGAGTCTGGCAAACTAACTCCCAACTGGGAAGGACCCTACCGAATCTATGAGGAAGTCAGGGACGGTACCTACCGTCTGGAAACACCAGACGGACAACCGTTGCCTCGAACTTGGAATGTAGATAACCTTAAAAAATATTTCTTCTGAAAGATGTAAAGTAAAGAGCTACTTAATAAAGTTTGCACTTACTATTCAATTTTTGTATTACGAGGGGCATGTCGTCTGTACCTTTACATTCGGCAACTCTCCATTGAGTTTTTTCACTCTATCTTCAGAGGGGCATGCCGTCTGTACCTTTACAGTCGGCTACTCTCCATTTGAGTTTTTTACTCAATCTTCAGAGGGGCATGCCGTCTGTTCCTTTACAGTCGGCTACTCTCCATTGAGTATTTTACTCATAATACTTAGCTAAAAAGATTAGGGCCTGGCCGCCCCTGTGCCTAACAGGCGGCTACCCTTCTTTTACTTAGCACCTACGTTCACCAAGAACTTACCAAGGCCACCGGCCGAATGATCAGACCAGGCGCCAAGCCACCTGATCAACTCTACAAAACTAATACGACCTGTCCCAACATCATAGCAGGCGTCCGACGGCATCCCTCCGGATGAAATTCGTCGCAGAGAGCAGCTCCCTTTTGGGTGGAACATTGTTCTATAAACTAATTACACGGCACCTATACGACTGTCCCCAAGGGCAACCACGTAGCCGTTTTTGAGACAAGGATAACTCTATCACTAACCAAACCAGTGGTAGCAGTTGACATCTGAGTCAGATGACCGCCTGTATTACTTGGGATAAATGCAGGGGGTACCTATTGAGTTAATAGCCAACAAACATTGGCGAATCAAGGGGTCTAGCCGGCCTACGCCGCCTGGTACCTCTACTACTCAATCTAGATTGTGACGAAGACTAAGTAACTCCTATGTTAACTTAATAGTCACTCAAACATAGTATGGAGCCTAAAGGTATGAGTCGTCCGCCTGTTTTTAACAAACAGGGACTCTCAACCACTACTCTTGCTAGGTACCCGCCGCTTGTTATCCTACTTAATTCCTTGGCGACTAGGTAATACTATTTACTTGGTCAGACCGATTGAATAAATGGCCGACTGATAGTCTATCCTGGAAACAGACAACCAGTCGTCCAGGGGCATAGGCGGCGTACTTACTATTTGTACCTGTCTGCAACGTTCGGCCATACACAACAGTCGGTCTAGTGAACAATGGGATATTAGATATGGAATACTTAGACAAAATTGAATCAAAACAAAAATTTGATTAAAAATAAGCCGGTCATTAAAGACCAGCAAAATATTCAAAACCCCGGCCCCCTGGCCGGGTAAATACAAAGCAAACGGCACGCAGGCCGTGGAAAAAATATACTTTAAGCTTAAGAAGGGGGCAGTTCAGTATTAGCAGCTGCCGCCTGGTCAGCACTCTTCTTGCTGGACTCGGCTTTAGCTGCACCCTCTTTTGATGCCTTACCCCCAAGTGGCACAAGCGCCACAACCGGCTCTTCCTCCTCTTCTTCCAACGCCTCTTCTTCAGCAGCCGCCAGGATCTGTTGATTATATGTTTCCGAACACTAGCGGTACGTTCTTTCCCATGAGGCAAAGTCGGCACTGGGGAACAGTCGGCCCCAGGTCATGCGCTGGATTTGAGCGGAGTCTTCCACCATCTCCCGGACGAGCTCTTTCTTCTCTTGCTCGGCCTTTTCCGAGAGCTCTTGGGTAAGACTGTTGTAGCCAAGCCTAACAACTTGGTTATGGACATTTCTTTGGTTCAAGACGTAGCATCATGTATTGGTGCTATGCATTCTATCCTTGGGCAGCAAGATATTCAACCCCTTGAATTTCTTGTTGTTCTTATTAACTAGTTTATTTTAGTTCTTTTTATGCTTTGAATAAATTGTAAACTTTAGTCATTTTAAGTTTGCAAATTAGTTATATTTTTTTCTTAGTTCTTTTTATCTGATTTTAGTTCGAAAACTATTGTCACATTCACACAAAAGTACAAGTACAAAGATACATCAATATGGCAGCCATTTAAGCTTGGAATCCGAAATTCTTTTACAAGGAATTTCAAAGCTTTGACTTGGGAGTTACAATCAGTTTTCAAAGAGGAATTACAAGCCATTACAAGCCTTAACTTCAGCCTTCAAGTGGCCGTTGATATCAGTCAACATTGGAGCATCTTAAGCCTTAATTTCAGCCTTCAATTGGCTGTTTAATTCAGTCAGCTTTTGGAGCAACTAAAGGGCGTCCAAGTACACCCTTGTCCACATACATTCAAGCTAATTTCAAGGCTTGAACCAAGGAGGAGTTACACTTCTTTGCTGTTTGAATTTGGGCGTGAAAATTGGAGGAAATACATCTCCAACTTGCTGCTTGGATGGGCGTGAATTAAGGGGAGTTACACTCTCTTAATTCTGATTTTATTTCAGCCTTAATTTGGAGGTTATAAGCCACCATTTTCTCTTTGATGTATCTAGTTAAATAAGGCTTCTTTTATTAATGTATCTAGACAACAAAAGCTGATTTGTACTTAGCTTTAGCTTAGGCGTGTAACAAGTGAGCTGAACAGCCACTTAAGTTAGCTTGTACTTAAGGATGCTTGTTTACTATAAATAGCAAGCAAATGTGAATGAAAAATCAGATTATTCAAACAAAAAAACTTGTCTTACATTCGTTTCTTGGATTAGAAACAAAAACCTGAAATTCTTGGATTTGGAATTTCGTTTCCTTTGCTTAGTTAGCTAGTTTAGGTTACTAGTTGGCTTGTGATCTTAGGAATCCAAAACGTTTCTTAGTGGTGTGACTTTATCTAAGAAGCCTTTGGTTCTTTAGCCTTATCTATCCCTCGGTTTATCCCTTGTGTATTTCGAGTGTTACTCCAAATATACAACATTTGGCGCTAGAAAGAGGGGGATCTAGCAAACAAATACCCAAACACATACCCCAAACACATACCCAAACACAAACCATGTCCGACATCCCACCCCCTAATTGGCAAGAATATGTCAATAAGGTTGCACAAGAGAAAGAAGATATGGAGCAACGAATGCAATATTTGCAAGGTCAGTTAAAAGATCTTTCTACTAAGTTGCGCCATCAAAAAGAGGGTTCACCCAATCATAGTGATGAAGAAGTGAGTGAATCTAATTTCAATCACAATGATAGACCTTTTCATGAAAGAGAAAGGTCACGGCCTAATAATGACATTAAGGCTGACATCCCGGAGTATGATGGCAAACTCGATGCTGATGAGTTTGTAGAATGGCTTAGAACGGTGGAGAGAGTGTTTGATTACAAGCAAACACCGGAAGAAAAAAAGGTGAAGATTGTAGCCTTGAAGTTAAGAAAATATGCCTCAACTTGGTGGGCTAGTGTGTGTGCCAAAAGGGAAAGGCAAGACAAAGAGAAAGTGAGATCGTGGACCAAGATGAAAAAGATGCTGAAACAAAAGTTTCTTCCCACATACTATGTGCAAGAAAACTTTTCCAAGTTCCACAACCTCAAACAAGGTACAAAATCAGTAGAAGAATATGCTAGGGAATTTGAAGGATTTGTCATGAAATGTGGAGTAGAGGAAGATGAACCTCAAACATTGGTGCGCTTTTTGGGAGGACTTGACCCAAAAATAGCCAATGTGGCCGAACTACACCCTTACACCACCCGTGAAGAGCTCATTATCTTAGCACATAAGATTGAGCAGCAACAAAAAGCAAGAGGCAAAAGTGAATCATCACGTTTTGCATCTCAAACCTCATTTCCCCAAAAAAAGCAAACATCAAATTTCCCACCTTTCAAACCCACATCCAATCAGCCTACTTCTAAACCACCTTCACAAAACACCCAAAATTCCAACCCAAAACCAGCCCCAAGAAGATGTTTTCGGTGTCAAGGCCTTGGACATTTGGCTAGTGATTGTCCAAATAAAAGGATTGTCACTTTGATTGAGCATGAAGAGGAGGACGAATTAGAAATTGAAGTGGACAGCAACCTTGAGGAGCATGATGATTATGCGTGTCTTGGACCCGATGAAGGAGAATGCTTGGTGGTTCGACGTACACTAAGCAATATGATTGGCAAAGCAGGGAGTTTGCAACGTGAGGCAATCTTTCACACTCGTTGCACCATTGGTAGTAAGGTATGTACCTTGATTATTGATGGAGGTAGTTGTACCAATGTAGCTTCACAAGTAATGATAGACAAACTGAAAATAAAAACCGTCCCTCACCCTAAACCTTATGTGATTCAATGGCTAAATCATGGTAAAGGGATTCAAGTAACACAACAAGCCTTGTTATCATTTAGCATTGGTAAAACTTATGAGGAAGAATTATGGTGTGATGTTATACCTATGGATGCATGTCATATTTTACTTGGTAGACCTTGGCTATTTGATAGGCGTGTGATGCATGATGGGTATAAAAACACATATTCCTTCACTAAGGATGGACAGAAAATACTCCTTACCCCTCTAAACCTAAAAAACGGCCACCCCATATCCACACCCCCCACTTCCCTTACCACTCTCATAAAGTCAGAATTGCATGAGTATAAAGCTCACAAACAATTCATTTTAAGCCAACTTGATACCCCTTCCCAACCGACACAAAAAGAACCACACCCACTCCTCACCCCTCTTCTCAAAACCTTTTCCCATGTTTTCCCCGAAGACATTCCCCATGGCCTACCCCTAAAACGTGACATACAACACAAAATTGATCTTGTTCCCGGATCAATGCTCCCAAACAAACCAGCCTATAGAACCACTCCAAAAGAAACCGAAGAGATTAGGAGGCAAGTGGAAGAATTACTGTCCAAGGGTCTTATTCGTAAGTCTCTTAGTCCATGTGCTTGTCCTACTTTGATTGTGCCTAAGAAGAATGGAGAATGGAGAATGTGTGTTGATAGTAGGTCAATCAATAAAATCACTATCAAGTACCGGTTTCCTATTCCAAGGTTGAATGATTTACTTGATGATTTGCATGGTTCTAAAGTGTTCTCTAAAATTGATTTGAGAAGTGGCTATCATCAAATTCGAATTTTCGAAGGAGATGAATGGAAAACCGCTTTCAAGACAAAGGAGGGCCTCTATGAGTGGCTTGTGATGCCATTTGGTTTGTCTAATGCACCATCTACATTTATGCGCCTTATGAATCAGGTTATGCAACCTTTCATGGGTAAATTTGTTGTAGTTTATTTTGATGATATTTTGGTGTATAGTAGGGAGGAAGAAGAGCATTCTATGCACTTGCAACAGGTTTTTGAAGCCCTTGAACGTGAGAAATTGTATGGTAACTTAGAGAAGTGTCATTTCTTCACTTCCCAAGTTATTTTTCTTGGCTTTAAAGTCTCATCACAAGGCATTGAAGTTGATGAAAAGAAAGTTGCTGCAATTCGTGAGTGGCCCACGCCACAAACCATGCAACAAGTTCGAAGCTTTCATGGACTTGCTTCTTTCTATAGAAGATTTGTGCAGAATTTTAGTACCCTCATGGCACCTATCACGGAGCTAACTAAAAATCAGAAGTTAGTTTGGAATGATAAGGCTCAAAAGGCCTTTGATGAGATAAAACATCAACTTACTAGTGCACCTATTCTTTCTTTGCCTAACTTTGATGAAGTTTTTGAAGTTGAATGTGATGCTAGTGGAGTTGGTATTGGTGCTGTCTTGTCACAAGTTGGGCGTCCTCTTGCCTACTTTAGTGAAAAACTCAATGAAGCACAACGGAAGTATAGCACCTATGATAAGGAGTTCTTTGCTCTTGTTCGTGCTTTGGACCATTGGAGACATTACCTCATTTCCAAGGAGTTCATCCTTCATTCAGATCATGAAGCCCTCAAATATCTTCAAAGCCAACAAAAACTCCAACCTCGCCATGCCAAATGGGTGGAGTATTTGCAAGCTTTTCATTTTGTGATCAAGCAAAGGAGAGGCGCCATGAACAAAGGAGCTGATGCGCTTTCAAGGAGATACACACTCTTGAATTCTTTCAAAGCAAGGGTGATTAGCGTTGAAGATGTGAAAGCAAGTTACAAAAATGATCATGACTTTGGTGATTTATTTTTAAAATGTTCTAATCATGCTTACAAAGATTATTACATTTTAGATGGCTATTTGTTCAAAGGAAACAGGTTAAGCATTCCAAGATCAAGCCTAAGAGAATCTCTTATCAAAGAGTTTCATGAAGGAGGAATGGCGGGACACTTTGGCATAGAGAAAACTACTCTTCTTGTCCAAGAATACTTTCATTGGCCTAGGTTGGTCCGTGATGTGGAGTTCATTGTGAAGAGATGTGTGATATGTCAAAAGGCCAAGAGTCATAGTCTACCACAAGGCTATCTTTTGCCCTTACCTATTCCACAAGCACCATGGGAGGATATTAGTCTTGATTTCGTTGTGGGACTTCCTATCACCCAACGAAAGAAAGATTCTATAATGGTTGTTGTGGATCGATTTTCTAAAATGGCTCATTTTATTGCTTGTCATTCAACTTATGATGCTACTCATGTTGCTAACTTGTTTTTCAACGAGATTGTTCGTTTGCATGGTGTACCTAAATCCATGGTGAGTGATCGTGATCCAAAATTTCTAAGTCATTTTTGGCTTACATTATGGAGGAAGATGGGCACGAAATTGAACTTTAGCACTTCAAGTCATCCTCAAACAGATGGTCAAACCGAAGTGACTAATAGAACTTTGGGATCCTTGCTGCGGTCTTTGGCTACTAAACGTCCCAAGCAATGGGAAGAGATGATTCCTCATGCGGAGTTTGCTTACAATCGTGTGCCTAGCAAGACAACAGGTTTGAGTCCTTTTGAAGTGGTGTATGGATTCAATCCGTGCACTCCTATTGATCTCACTCCCATTCCCTCACCAAACAAGTTCAGCAATGATGCCGAGGTGCGCGCAAAAGAAATCAAGTCTATGCATGAGCAAGTTCGTTCCAAAATTGAACAAGCTAATGCAAAGACAAAGGCATACTATGACAAGAAAAGAAAGGAGGTCCGTTTTCAGCCCGGTGACTTAGTTTGGATTCATCTTCGAAAGGAAAGATTTCCTTCCAAAAGGCGGTCCAAGGTTAGTCCTCGTAGTGATGGTCCATTTGCTATTGTTGAAAAAGTGAATGATAATGCTTACAAAGTTGAGTTGCCCGGAGATTATGGTGTTTCTAGCACCTTTAATGTGGCTGATTTATCACCTTACTATGATGAGTTTGAGGAGTTGCCGAGTTTGAGGGCAAACTCTTTTCAAGAAGAGGGGAATGTTGTAGCCAAGCCTAACAACTTGGTTATGGACATTTCTTTGGTTCAAGACGTAGCATCATGTATTGGTGCTATGCATTCTATCCTTGGGCAGCAAGATATTCAACCCCTTGAATTTCTTGTTGTTCTTATTAACTAGTTTATTTTAGTTCTTTTTATGCTTTGAATAAATTGTAAACTTTAGTCATTTTAAGTTTGCAAATTAGTTATATTTTTTTCTTAGTTCTTTTTATCTGATTTTAGTTCGAAAACTATTGTCACATTCACACAAAAGTACAAGTACAAAGATACATCAATATGGCAGCCATTTAAGCTTGGAATCCGAAATTCTTTTACAAGGAATTTCAAAGCTTTGACTTGGGAGTTACAATCAGTTTTCAAAGAGGAATTACAAGCCATTACAAGCCTTAACTTCAGCCTTCAAGTGGCCGTTGATATCAGTCAACATTGGAGCATCTTAAGCCTTAATTTCAGCCTTCAATTGGCTGTTTAATTCAGTCAGCTTTTGGAGCAACTAAAGGGCGTCCAAGTACACCCTTGTCCACATACATTCAAGCTAATTTCAAGGCTTGAACCAAGGAGGAGTTACACTTCTTTGCTGTTTGAATTTGGGCGTGAAAATTGGAGGAAATACATCTCCAACTTGCTGCTTGGATGGGCGTGAATTAAGGGGAGTTACACTCTCTTAATTCTGATTTTATTTCAGCCTTAATTTGGAGGTTATAAGCCACCATTTTCTCTTTGATGTATCTAGTTAAATAAGGCTTCTTTTATTAATGTATCTAGACAACAAAAGCTGATTTGTACTTAGCTTTAGCTTAGGCGTGTAACAAGTGAGCTGAACAGCCACTTAAGTTAGCTTGTACTTAAGGATGCTTGTTTACTATAAATAGCAAGCAAATGTGAATGAAAAATCAGATTATTCAAACAAAAAAACTTGTCTTACATTCGTTTCTTGGATTAGAAACAAAAACCTGAAATTCTTGGATTTGGAATTTCGTTTCCTTTGCTTAGTTAGCTAGTTTAGGTTACTAGTTGGCTTGTGATCTTAGGAATCCAAAACGTTTCTTAGTGGTGTGACTTTATCTAAGAAGCCTTTGGTTCTTTAGCCTTATCTATCCCTCGGTTTATCCCTTGTGTATTTCGAGTGTTACTCCAAATATACAACAAAGACTCTTCTCTTGGCTCACCAGGCGTTCTTTTACGTTGGCCAAAGATTTCTCCATGGCTTCGTAAGAGTGCATTTTTTGGCGAAGAGGTTTCAGCTCGGCCTTAAGATTTGTGACGGTCGCCTCCAGCTCGTCAACCTTCTTTTGGGCCGCCTCTAACTGAGCCCGAACAGCGGCGGTAGCCTGCGCCTGATAATAAAGAAGATCAATGGTCAGTACTTCATTTTGGGCAATTTGAAACATTGCCTTATCACAGTTGGAGGCGGCCATAGCTTTTGCGGCCTTTACCTCTTTGTTTTTCCGATCAATCGGCTTGCGAAGGCTGTTAACTCGGAGCAGGGTCTAAGTACAAAAAAACAGGCGTCAGTTTCCAAACAAAAAAGATAACAGGCGTCCTGGAACTCAAATACTCAAAAATATGCTAAGTATACCTCAGCAAGGATCCCTGAAATCCCATCAAGGTCAAGGGTGCCGGCACCCCTGACCGCCTCCCTTTCAGATGGAGGAACGACTTTGACCATGGACTTGGCTACCTCAACCAAGTCAAGCCCCTGAGGGCCGGCTGCATCAAGTGTAAGAAAAAAGCAAGTTAGACCTAGTCAAGAAGGAAGCAAATGAGTTTTTACAAGTAATTGTCCATACTTCTAGGCGGCCCCGCCGGGGTTTTAGAAGAAGTGGCCGGCTGCTTCTCAGCCGCCACCGTTTTCCTGGAAGACCCAGGAGAGCTTGCAACAGTCGTCCTCCGGGCCTTGGGGTCCGGCTGTTGCGAGGAAGAAGCCCTTGGAGTGCCAGACTAAAAACAAAAAGAGTTAGTATATGCATAAGACAACTAAAAGAGGAAGAGTTTTCGAAGCCTACCAAGGGTGCCCCCTTGTTGGGGGAGTCGGCATAAGACTGTTGCATGAGAGAGGCCCGCAACATGGCCGCCGCAGTCTTGGATGCTGTTATTTTACTCATGGCGTCAGCTGCAAGAAATAAACAACAAAGTTAGTAAAAATCCCAAGTAAACAAGGCGTGAAAAAACAGAGTATTTGTCAGGCCGGCTACCTCTAGAGCACCGACTGATGAGGCCACAGGCGGCCAAAAAGTACTCGTCATAGAGCCACTTGAAGCTCGGGACGCAGTTTAGGGGTACTTGCTCTCGTACCCCTGAAGTAGGGTTCACCCTAGTCTCTACTTTGAAGAGTCGTTTGTCTAGGATCTCTCTTTTAGCCTTTGGGGGAACAGGCGGCATGCTGCGGCCGCCTGCGAGAAGAGGCGGATCCCTATTCCACTTGTTAAAACGTTGGTTCAGCTCCGTGTCTGAACCCTCAATGATAAGGAAGGTGTTCCGCCAATCCTTCCATTTGTTCGCTTTACCTCTCGTCATGAGGTAACCCCTATGGCTTGTTAATTGATACCAGCCGGTACCTCCCGACTTAGGGGTCCGGCTGAGATAGTTCATGTGGGCGAAAGCCTCAAAGCTTGGCTCCACCCCGTACATTTCGCACCCGGCCACATAGCCGAGTACGTTTACCCAAGAGTTGGGGGCTAACTGCCATAACCCCAAATCATACCCATCTAAAATCCGCTGAACAACCGGATGTAATGGGAAGCGCAGTCCAGCTTTGATGGCCGCCACATAGCAGCCAAAGCAGCCGTCATCATAGCTGGTACCAGCCGGCCAGACGACGGTGTCTTCTGGATCCGGCACGAACAGTAAAAATTCCGGGCCCATTCTGTGGTTAGCAATAAAGCTCGCCACTTTGTCTTGCATGGTTGCGATCCGGCCCCGGGGTACCATGCAGTAGTAGGGGGCGTTTTCCTCTCTGTAAGAGGCGGACGGCTCCGCCCAATTGTCCCCCTTCTCAACTGCATGAGAAAGTCTCGCCTCTTGTAGGCGGCTATGTCTTTCTTCTGAGCCTGAAGAACTGTGGCCAGAAGAGCTGGACTCGGACTCGTCCTCTGACGAGTCCGAAGAGGACGACTCCTCCCCTCTCCTAGAGGGGCCCGCCTCCTCTCCCTTAGAAGGAGCAGAAGGAAAATTAGACATGTCCACGGAAAGATGGGAAGGGACCACCTTGGCCCCTCTCTCAGAACTGTCGACTTGGCAGTCGCCTCGTTTCAATTCTACATCTGGCGCCTGATCAGATGTTTCACTAATGAGCACCCTTTGGGAGGAGCCGTCTGAGTTTGATATCATAGCAGTCTGTTTTGTTCTGGCCATCACGTTCTGCATAGACACAGATACAGTCGGACTTTGTATAAAGGGCAAAGATGGGTCCTGAAAAGGGCAGGCGGCACTCCTAGTCCTAGATTCAGCCGTCCCCGGTGACCGGCTGATCACTAACTTAGGTCGTGTCGTGTGCTTCCGTGGTGCCATTTCAAAAAATAAAAAGAAAATTAAGAGTAAGAGAACTGAGTTACCTGAACGAGTGACGGTTGATGAAGTTCTGGAAGTCCGGTGCAGTCGGCTTGTCAGAACAGGCGGTAGGCAGAAAAGGTCCGAAATGTCAGAGCAAGTTCAGGGGTCCGAATGTTCTCGCAAAGTTCTCAAATGTGAAAATGACCGAAGTCAGCACTTCCTTATATAGGCAAGGTGAGAAGGCGAAAGGTCGCTTCCAAATTCAAAATTTGGGCGGGAAAATCTCTCGGCCGTTTGCAAGGTGACACCTGTAGCAGGCCGTCGCCTGTCACCGTGCGACACCTGTCACAGGCGACACGTGACCAGTCACGTGCCACCTGTGAGGGGCAAATGATTAGGGGATTTTTATCCACCAATCACCGTCTGACAAGTGGACCAACCAGGTTCCGCCACGTGTCCTTCACGAAGGCCAGTAGGAGCCTGCCACGTGTCAACCGCAGATACGTCCTCTACGGACCAATCGAGGCACGCCACGTGTCCACCCATACCAAATGGGAAAACCGGCCATCAAGGCCCAATCCTGTCTAGAGGCCCGGTCAGCCCTAGGTTTACCCTAAACCTAGAGAGTGGCACGCTTCTCAAGGCTATAAATACTCAATTAATCCTCATTAATTAAGCAGTGAATCCAGAGATCAAGAAATCAAGAGAAGAACAGAAACATTACGGAATACTAATAACCGGCTAATCTCGCTAACGACGCAGATTACCAACATTAAACACTCTCACCTAGAGAGATCTTATTACTTTAATTTCCGTATTAATTACTCCTTAATCAGGTACTAACTTGACCGTTGGAGGCGGAGCTCTTAGGAGTCTCCGTTATTTTGCAGGTACAGGCGTCCGGTTCCAATCTCGGAATTGTAACTCTCCCGCAGGACATCAGAAAACCCCGAAACACTTTCTACAAAGCTAATTGAATCAAATAAAGTCAAACACATTCAAACAAAGCATTTTTAATCAAATGAAAGTCAAATGCATTCAACAAAGCTAATTGAATAAAATGAAAGTCAAACACATTCAATCAAAGCTAATTGAATCAAATGAAAGTCTAATGCATTCAAACAAAGCTAATTTATTCAAATAAAAGTCAAACACATTCAAACAAAACTTTTTGAATCATATGAAAGTCAAATGCATTCCACAAAGCTAATTGAATTAAATGAAAGTCAAAGGCATTCTACAAAGTTTATTGAATCAATTGAAAGTGAAAAGCATTCAAACAAAGCTAATTGAATCAATTGAAAGTCAAACACATTCAAACAAAGCAAATTTAATCAAATTAAAGTCTAATGCATTCTACAAAGCTAATTAAATCAAATGAAAGTCAAACACATTCAAACAAAACGTTTTGAATCAAATGAAAGTCAAACAGATTCAAACAAAGCTTTTTGAATCAAATAAAAGTCAAACACATTCAAACAAAGCATTTTGAATCAAATGAAAGTCAAATGCATTCAACAAAGCTAATTGAATAAAATGAAAGTCAAACACAATCAAACAAAGCTTTTTGAATCAAATGAAAGTCAAATGCATTCATCAAAGCTAATTAGATCAAATGAAAGTCAATTGCATTTAACAAAGCTAATTAAATCAAATGAAAGTAAAACACATTCAAACAAAGCTAATTGATTCAAATGAAAGTCAAACACATTCAAGCAAAGCTTTTTGAATCATATGAAAGTCAAATGCATTCCACAAAGCTAATTGAATTAAATGAAAGTCAAACAAATTCAAACTAAGCTAATTGAATTAAATAAAAGTCTAATGCTTTCTACAAAGCTAATTGAATCAAATAAAGTCAAACACATTCAAACAAACCTTTTTGAATCAAATGAAAGTCAAATGCATTCATCAAATCTAATTGAATCAAATGAAAGTCAAATGCATTCTACAAAGCTAATTAATTCAAAAGAAAGTAAAACACATTCAAACAAAGCTAATTGATTCAAATAAAAGTCAAACACATTCAAACAAAGCTTTTTGAATCATATGAAAGTCAAATGCATTCCACAAAGCTAATTGAATTAAATGAAAGTCAAAAGCATTCTACAAAGTTTATTGAATCAATTGAAAGTGAAAAGCATTCAAACAAAGCTAATTGAATCAATTGAAAGTCAAACACATTCAAACAAAGCTAATTAAATCAAATTAAAGTCTAATGCATTATACAAAGCTAATTAAATCAAATGAAAGTCAAACACATTCAAAGATAACGTTTTGAATCAAATGAAAGTCAAACAGATTCAAACAAAGCTTTTTGAATCAAATGAAAGTCAAATGCATTCAACAAAGCTGATTGAATCAAATGAAAGTCAAATGCATTTTTAAAAAGCTAATTGAATCAAATGAAAGTCCAACACATTCAAACAAATCTAATTGAATCAAATGAAAGTCTAATGCATTCTACAAAACTAATTGAATCAAATAAAAGTCAAACACATTCAAACAAAGCTTTTTGAATCATATGAAAGTCAAATGCATTCAACAAAGCTGATTGAATCAAATGAAAGTCAAATGCATTTTTAAAAAGCTAACTGAATGAAATGAAAGTCCAACACATTCAAACAAATCTAATTAAATCAAATGAAAGTCTAATGCATTCTACAAAACTAATTGAATCAAATAAAAGTCAAACACATTCAAACAAAGCTTTTTGAATCATATGAAAGTCAAATGCATTCAACAAAGCTAATTGAATGAAATGAATGTTAAATGCATTCTACAAAGCTAATTGAATCAAATGAAAGTCATACTCATTCAAACAAAGCTAATTAAATCAAATGAAAGTCTAATGCATTTTACAAAGCTAATTGAATCAAATGAAAGTCAAACACATTCAAACGAAGCTTTTTGAATCAAATGAAAGTTTAATGGATTCTACAAAGCTAATTAAATGAAATGAAAGTCTAATGCATTCTACAAAGTTAATTGAATCAAATGAAAGTCAAATGGATTCTACAAGGCTCATTGAATGAAATGAAAACCAAACTTATTCAAAAAAAGCTAATTGAATCAAATGAAATTCTATTACATTATACAAAGCTTATAGAATCAAATGAAAGTTAAACACATTTAAACAAAGCTTTTTGAATCAAATGAAAGTCAAATGCATTCAACCAAGCTAATTGAATCAAATGAAAGTTAAACACATTCAATCAAAGCTAATTGAATCAAATGAAAGTCTAATGCATTCTACAAAGCTAATTGAATCAAATAAAGTCAAACACATTCAAACAAACCTTTTAAATCAAATGAAATTCAAATGCATTCATCAAAGCTAATTGAATCAAACGAAATTCAAATGCATTCTACAAAGCTAATTAAATCAAATGAAAGTAAAACACATTAAAAAAAATCTAATTGATTCAAATGAAAGTCAAACACATTCAAACATAGCTTTTTGAATCATATGAAAGTCAAATGCATTCCACAAATCTAATTGAATCAAATGAAAGTCAAATGCATTCTACAAAGCGAAATGATTTAAATAAAAGTCAAATTCATTCAAACAAAGCTTTTTGAATCAAATGAAGGTCAAATGCATTCAACAAAGCTATCAAATGAAAGTCAAATGGTTTCTACAAAGCTAATTAAATGAAATGAAAGTCAAACGTATTCAAACAAAGCTAATTGAATCAAATAAAATTCTAATACATTCTACAAAGCAAATAGAATCAAATAAAAGTCAAACACATTCAAACAAAGCATTTTGAATCAAATGAAAGTCAAATGCATTCAACAAAGCTAATTGAATAAAATGAAAGTCAAACACATTCAATCAAAGCTAATTGAATCAAATGAAAGTCTAATGCATTCTACAAAGCTAATTGAATCAAATGAAAGTCAAACACATTCAAACGAAGCTTTTTGAGTCAAATGAAAGTTAAATGGATTCTACAAAGCTAATTAAATGAAATGAAAGTCAAACATATTCAAACAAAGCTAACTGAATCAAATGAAATTCTAATACATTCTACAAAGCTAACAGAATCAAATTAAAGTCAAACACATTCAAACAAAGCATTTTGAATCAAATGAAAGTCAAATGCATTCAACAAAGCTAATTGAATAAAATGAAAGTCAAACACATTCAATCAAAGCTAATTGAATCAAATGAAATTCAAATGCATTCATCAAAGCTAATTGAATAAAATGAAAGTCAAACACATTCAAACAAAGCTTTTTGAATCAAATGAAAGTCAAATGCATTCATCAAAGCTAATTAGATTAAATGAAAGTCAATTGCATTTAACAAAGCTAATTAAATCAAATGAAAGTAAAACACATTCAAACAAAGCTAATTGATTCGAATGAAAGTCAACCACATTCAAGCATAGCTTTTTGAATCATATGAAAGTCAAATGCATTCATCAAAGCTAGTTGAATCAAATGAAAGTCAAATGCATTCTACAAAGCTAATTAATTCAAAAGAAAGTAAAACACATTCAAACAAAGCTAATTGATTCAAATAAAAGTCAAATACATTCAAACAAACCTTTTTGAATCAAAAGAAAGTCAAATGCATTCATCAAAGCTAATTAGATTAAATGAAAGTCAATTGCATTTAACAAAGCTAATTAAATCAAATGAAAGTAAAACACATTCAAACAAAGCTAATTGATTCAAATGAAAGTCAAACACATTCAAGCAAAGCTTTTTGAATCATATGAAAGTCAAATGCATTCCACAAAGCTAATTGAATCAAATGAAAGTCAAACAAATTCAAACTAAGCTAATTGAATCAAATAAAAGTCTAATGCTTTCTACAAAGCTAATTGAATCAAATAAAGTTAAACACATTCAAACAAACCTTTTTGAATCAAATGAAAGTCAAATGCATTCATCAAAGCTAATTAAATCAAATGAAAGTCAAATGCATTCTACAAAGCTAATTAATTCAAAAGAAAGTAAAACACATTCAAACAAAGCTAATTGATTCAAATAAAAGTCAAACACATTCAAACAAAGCTTTTTTAATCATATGAAAGTCAAATGCATATCACAAATCTAATTGAATCAAATGAAAGTCAAATGCATTCTACAAAGCGAAATAAATAAAATAAAAGTCAAATTCATTCAAACAAAGCTTTTTGAATCAAATGAAGGTCAAATGCATCCAACAAAGCTATCAAATGAAAGTTCAATGGATTCTACAAAGCTAATTAAATGAAATGAAAGTCAAACGTATTCAAACAAAGCTAATTGAATCAAATGAAATTCTAATACATTCTACAAAGCTAATAGAATCAAATAAAAGTCAAACACATTCAAACAAAGCATTTTGAATCAAATGAAAGTCAAATGCATTCAACAAAGCTAATTGAATCAAATGAAAGTCAAACACATTCAATCAAAGCTAATTGAATCAAATGAAAGTCTAATGCATTCTACAAAGCTAATTGAATAAAATGAAAGTCAAACACATTCAAACAAAGCTTTTTGAATCAAATGAAAGTCAAATGCATTTATCAAAGCTAATTAGATTAAATGAAAGTCAATTGCATTTAACAAAGCTAATTAAATCAAATGAAAGTAAAACATATTCAAACAAAGCTAATTGATTCAAATGAAAGTCAAACACATTCAAGCAAAGCTTTTTGAATCATATGAAAGTCAAATGCATTCCACAAAGCTAATTGAATCAAATGAAAGTCAAACAAATTCAAACTAAGCTAATTGAATCAAATAAAAGTCTAATGCTTTCTACAAAGCTAATTGAATCAAATAAAGTCAAACACATTCAAACAAACCTTTTTGAATCAAATGAAAGTCAAATGCATTCATCAAAGCTAGTTGAATTAAATGAAAGTCAAATGCATTCTACAAAGCTAATTAATTCAAAAGAAAGTAAAACACATTCAAACAAAGCTAATTGATTCAAATAAAAGTCAAACACATTCAAACAAAGCTTTTTTAATCATATGAAAGTCAAATGCATTCCACAAAGCTAATTGAATCAAATGAAAGTCAAACAAATTCAAACTAAGCTAATTGAATCAAATAAAAGTCTAATGCTTTCTACAAAGCTAATTGAATCAAATAAAGTCAAACACATTCAAACAAACCTTTTTGAATCAAATGAAAGTCAAATGCATTCATCAAAGCTAGTTGAATTAAATGAAAGTCAAATGCATTCTACAAAGCTAATTAATTCAAAAGAAAGTAAAACACATTCAAACAAAGCTAATTGATTCAAATAAAAGTCAAACACATTCAAACAAAGCTTTTTTAATCATATGAAAGTCAAATGCATTCCACAAAGCTAATTGAATTAAATGAAAGTCAAAAGCATTCTACAAAGTTTATTGAATCAATTGAAAGTGAAAACCATTCAAACAAAGCTAATTGAATCAATTGATAGTCAAACACATTCAAACAAAGCTAATTAAATCAAATTAAAGTCTAATGCATTATACAAAGCTAATTAAATCAAATGAAAGTCAAACACATTCAAACATAACGTTTTGAATCAAATGAAAGTCAAACAGATTCAAACAAAGCTTTCTGAATCAAATGAAAGTCAAAAGCATTCAACAAAGCTGATTGAATCAAATGAAAGTCAAATGCATTTTTAAAAAGCTAATTGAATAAAATGAAAGTCAAATGCATTTTTAAAAAGCTAATTGAATCAAATGAAAGTCCAACACATTCAAACAAATCTAATTGAATCAAATGAAAGTCTAATGCATTCTACAAAACTAATTGAATCAAATAAAAGTCAAACACATTCAAACAAAGCTTTTTGAATCATATGAAAGTCAAATGCATTCAACAAAGCTAATTGAATCAAATGAAAGTTAAATGCATTCTATAAAGCTAATTGAATCAAATGAAAGTCATACTCATTCAAACAAAGCTAATTAAATCAAATGAAAGCCTAATGCATTTTACAAAGCTAATTGAATCAAATGAAAGTCAAATGGATTCTACAAGGCTCATTGAATGAAATGAAAACCAAACTTATTCAAAAAAAGCTAATTGAATCAAATGAAATTCTATTACATTATACAAAGCTTATAGAATCAAATGAAAGTTAAACACATTTAAACAAAGCTTTTTGAATCAAATGAAAGTCAAATGCATTCAACCAAGCTAATTGAATCAAATGAAAGTTAAACACATTCAATCAAAGCTAATTGAATCAAATGAAAGTCTAATGCATTCTACAAAGCTAATTGAATCAAATAAAGTCAAACACATTCAAACAAACCTTTTTGAATCAAATGAAATTCAAATGCATTCATCAAAGCAAATTGAATCAAACGAAATTCAAATGCATACTACAAAGCTAATTAAATCAAATGAAAGTAAAACACGTTCAAAAAAATCTAATTGATTCAAATGAAAGTCAATCACATTCAAACATAGCTTTTTGAATCATATGAAAGTCAAATGCATTCCACAAATCTAATTGAATCAAATGAAAGTCAAATGCATTCTACAAAGCGAAATGAATAAAATAAAAGTCAAATTCATTCAAACAAAGCTTTTTGAATCAAATGAAGGTCAAATGCATTCAACAAAGCTATCAAATGAAAGTCAAATGGATTCTACAAAGCTAATTAAATGAAATGAAAGTCAAACGTACTGAAACAAAGCTAATTGAATCAAATGAAATTCTAATACATTCTACAAAGCTAATAGAATCAAATAAAAGTCAAACACATTTTAAACAAAACATTTTGAATCAAATGAAAGTCAAATGCATTCAACAAAGCTAATTGAATAATATGAAAGTCAAACACATTCAATCAAAGCTAATTGAATCAAATGAAAGTCTAATGCATTCTACAAAGCTTTTTGAATCAAATGAAAGTCAAATGCATTCAACAAAGCTAATTGAATTAAATGAAAGTTAAACACATTCAAACAAAGCTAATTGAATCAAATGAAAGTCTAATGCATTCTACAAAGCTAATTGAATAAAATGAAAGTCAAACACATTCAAACAAAACTTTTTGAATCAAATGAAATTCAAATGCATTCATCAAAGCTAATTGATTCAAACGAAAGTCAAATGCATTCTACAAAGCTAATTAAATCAAATGAAAGTAAAACACATTCAAACAAAGCTAATTGATTCAAATGAAAGTCAAACACATTCAAACATAGCTTTTAGAATCATATGAAAGTCAAATGCATTCCACAAAGCTAATTGAATCAAATGAAAGTCAAACAAATTCAAACTAAGCTAATTGAATCAAATAAAAGTCTAATGCTTTCTACAAAGCTAATTGAATCAAATAAAGTCAAACACATTCAAACAAACCTTTTTGAATCAAATGAAAGTCAAATGCATTCATCAAAGCTAGTTGAATTAAATGAAAGTCAAATGCATTCTACAAAGCTAATTAATTCAAAAGAAAGTAAAACACATTCAAACAAAGCTAATTGATTCAAATAAAAGTCAAACACATTCAAACAAAGCTTTTTGAATCATATGAAAGTCAAATGCATTCCACAAAGCTAATTGAATTAAATAAAAGTCAAAGGCATTCTACAAAGTTTATTGAATCAATTGAAAGTGAAAAGCATTCAAACAAAGCTAATTGAATCAATTGAAAGTCAAACACATTCAAACAAAGCTAATTAAATCAAATTAAAGTCTAATGCATTATACAAAGCTAATTAAATCAAATGAAAGTCAAACACATTCAAACATAACATTTTGAATCAAATGAAAGTCAAACAGATTCAAACAAAGCTTTCTGAATCAAATGAAAGTCAAAAGCATTCAACAAAGCTGATTGAATCAAATGAAAGTCAAATGCATTTTTAAAAAGCTAATTGAATCAAATGAAAGTCAAATGCATTTTTAAAAAGCTAATTGAATCAAATGAAAGTCCAACACATTCAAACAAATCTAATTGAATCAAATGAAAGTCTAATGCATTCTACAAAACTAATTGAATCAAATAAAAGTCAAACACATTCAAACAAAGCTTTTTGAATCATATGAAAGTCAAATGCATTCAACAAAGCTAATTGAATCAAATGAAAGTTAAATGCATTCTATAAAGCTAATTGAATCAAATGAAAGTCAAACTCATTCAAACAAAGCTAATTAAATCAAATGAAAGTCTAATGCATTCTACAAAGCTAATTGAATCAAATGAAAGTCAAATGGATTCTACAAGGCTCATTGAATGAAATGAAAACCAAACTTATTCAAAAAAAGCTAATTGAATCAAATGAAATTCTATTACATTATACAAAGCTTATAGAATCAAATGAAAGTTAAACACATTTAAACAAAGCTTTTTGAATCAAATGAAAGTCAAATGCATTCAACCAAGCTAATTGAATCAAATGAAAGTTAAACACATTCAATCAAAGCTAATTGAAACTAAGCTAATTGAATCAAATGAAAGTCTAATGCATTCTACAAAGCTAATTGAATCAAATAAAGTCAAACACATTCAAACAAACCTTTTTGAATCAAATGAAATTCAAATGCATTCATCAAAGCAAATTGAATCAAACGAAATTCAAATGCATACTACAAAGCTAATTAAATAAAATGAAAGTAAAACACGTTCAAAAAAATCTAATTGATTCAAATGAAAGTCAAACACATTCAAACATAGCTTTTTGAATCATATGAAAGTCAAATGCATTCCACAAATCTAATATATCAAATGAAAGTCAAATGCATTCTACAAAGCGAAATGAATAAAATAAAAGTCAAATTCATTCAAACAAAGCTTTTTGAATCAAATGAAGGTCAAATGCATTCAACAAAGCTATCAAATGAAAGTCAAATGGATTCTACAAAGCTAATTAAATGAAATGAAAGTCAAACGTATTCAAACAAAGCTAATTGAATCAAATGAAATTCTAATACATTCTACAAAGCTAATAGAATCAAATAAAAGTCAAACACATTTTAAACAAAACATTTTAAATCAAATGAAAGTCAAATGCATTCAACAAAGCTAATTGAATAAAATGAAAGTCAAACACATTCAATCAAAGCTAATTGAATCAAATGAAAGTCTAATGCATTCTACAAAGCTAATTGAATCAAATAAAAGTCAAACACATTCAAAAAAAGCATTTTGAATCAAATAAAAGTCAAATGCATTCAACAAAGCTAATTGAATCAAATGAAAGTCTAATGCATTCTACAAAGCTAATTGAATAAAATGAAAGTCAAACACATTCAAACAAAGCTTTTTGAATCAAATGAAAGTCAAATGCATTTATCAAAGCTAATTAGATTAAATGAAAGTCAATTGCATTTAACAAAGCTAATTAAATCAAATGAAAGTAAAACACATTCAAACAAAGCTAATTGATTCAAATGAAAGTCAAACACATTCAAGCAAAGCTTTTTGAATCATATGAAAGTCAAATGCATTCCACAAAGCTAATTGAATCAAATGAAAGTCAAACAAATTCAAACTAAGCTAATTGAATCAAATAAAAGTCTAATGCTTTCTACAAAGCTAATTGAATCAAATAAAGTAAAACACATTCAAACAAACCTTTTTGAATCAAATGAAAGTCAAATGCATTCATCAAAGCTAGTTGAATCAAATGAAAGTCAAATGCATTCTACAAAGCCAATTAATTCAAAAGAAAGTAAAACACATTCAAACAAAGCTAATTGATTCAAATAAAAGTCAAACACATTCAAACAAAGCTTTTTTAATCATATGAAAGTCAAATGCATTCCACAAAGCTAATTGAATTAAATGAAAGTCAAAAGCATTCTACAAAGTTTATTGAATCAATTGAAAGTGAAAAGCATTCAAACAAAGCTAATTGAATCAATTGAAAGTCAAACACATTCAAACAAAGCTAATTAAATCAAATTAAAGTCTAATGCATTATACAAAGCTAATTAAATCAAATGAAAGTCAAACACATTCAAACATAACGTTTTGAATCAAATGAAAGTCAAACAGATTCAAACAAAGCTTTCTGAATCAAATGAAAGTCAAAAGCATTCAACAAAGCTGATTGAATCAAATGAAAGTCAAATGCATTTTTAAAAAGCTAATTGAATCAAATGAAAGTCAAATGCATTTTTAAAAAGCTAATTGAATCAAATGAAAGTCAAACACATTCAAACAAAGCATTTTGAATCAAATAAAAGTCAAATGCGTTCAACAAAGCTAATTGAATAAAATGAAAGTCAAACACATTCAATCAAAGCTAATTGAATCAAATGAAAGTCTAATGCATTCTACAAAGCTAATTGAATAAAATGAAAGTCAAACACATTCAAACAAAGCTTTTTGAATCAAATGAAAGTCAAATGCATTCATCAAAGCTAATTAGATTAAATGAAAGTCAATTGCATTTAACAAAGCTAATTAAATCAAATGAAAGTAAAACACATTCAAACAAAGCTAATTGATTCAAATGAAAGTCAAACACATTCAAGCAAAGCTTTTTGAATCATATGAAAGTCAAATGCATTCCACAAAGCTAATTGAATCAAATGAAAGTCAAACAAATTCAAACTAAGCTAATTGAATCAAATAAAAGTCTAATGCTTTCTACAAAGCTAATTGAATCAAATAAAGTCAAACACATTCAAACAAACCTTTTTGAATCAAATGAAAGTCAAATGCATTCATCAAAGCTAGTTGAATCAAATGAAAGTCAAATGCATTCTACAAAGCTAATTAATTCAAAAGAAAGTAAAACACATTCAAACAAAGCTAATTGATTCAAATAAAAGTCAAACACATTCAAACAAAGCTTTTTTAATCATATGAAAGTCAAATGCATTCCACAAAGCTAATTGAATTAAATGAAAGTCAAAAGCATTCTACAAAGTTTATTGAATCAATTGAAAGTGAAAAGCATTCAAACAAAGCTAATTGAATCAATTGATAGTCAAACACATTCAAACAAAGCTAATTAAATCAAATTAAAGTCTAATGCATTATACAAAGCTAATTAAATCAAATGAAAGTCAAACACATTCAAACATAACGTTTTGAATCAATTGAAAGTCAAACAGATTCAAACAAAGCTTTCTGAATCAAATGAAAGTCAAAAGCATTCAACAAAGCTGATTGAATCAAATGAAAGTCAAATGCATTTTTAAAAAGCTAATTGAATAAAATGAAAGTCAAATGCATTTTTAAAAAGCTAATTGAATCAAATGAAAGTCCAACACATTCAAACAAATCTAATTGAATCAAATGAAAGTCTAATGCATTCTACAAAACTAATTGAATCAAATAAAAGTCAAACACATTCAAACAAAGCTTTTTGAATCATATGAAAGTCAAATGCATTCAACAAAGCTAATTGAATCAAATGAAAGTTAAATGCATTCTATAAAGCTAATTGAATCAAATGAAAGTCATACTCATTCAAACAAAGCTAATTAAATCAAATGAAAGTCTAATGCATTCTACAAAGCTAATTGAATCAAAAGAATTCAAATAGATTCTACAAGGCTCATTGAATGAAATGAAAACCAAACTTATTCAAAAAAAGCTAATTGAATCAAATGAAATTCTATTACATTATACAAAGCTTATAGAATCAACTGAAAGTTAAACACATTTAAACAAAGCTTTTTGAATCAAATGAAAGTCAAATGCATTCAACCAAGCTAATTGAATCAAATGAAAGTTAAACACATTCAATCAAAGCGAATTGAATCAAATGAAAGTCTAATGCATTCTACAAAGCTAATTGAATCAAATAAAGTCAAACACATTCAAACAAACCTTTTTGAATCAAATGAAATTCAAATGCATTCATCAAAGCAAATTGAATCAAACGTAATTCAAATGCATTCTACAAAGCTAATTAAATCAAATGAAAGTAAAACACGTTCAAAAAAATCTAATTGATTCAAATGAAAGTCAAACACATTCAAACATAGCTTTTTGAATCATATGAAAGTCAAATGCATTCCACAAATCTAATTGAATCAAATGAAAGTCAAATGCATTCTACAAAGCGAAATGAATAAAATAAAAGTCAAATTCATTCAAACAAAGCTTTTTGAATCAAATGAAGGTCAAATGCATTCAACAAAGCTATCAAATGAAAGTCAAATGGATTCTACAAAGCTAATTAAATGAAATGAAAGTCAAACGTATTCAAACAAAGCTAATTGAATCAAATGAAATTCTAATACATTCTACAAAGCTAATAGAATCAAATAAAAGTCAAACACATTTTAAACAAAACATTTTGAATCAAATGAAAGTCAAATGCATTCAACAAAGCTAATTGAATAAAATGAAAGTCAAACACATTCAATCAAAGCTAATTGAATCAAATGAAAGTCTAATGCATTCTACAAAGCTAATTGAATCAAATAAAAGTCAAACACATTAAAAAAAAGCATTTTGAATCAAATAAAAGTCAAATGCATTCAACAAAGCTAATTGAATCAAATAAAAGTCTATTGCATTCTACAAAGCTAATTGAATCAAATGAAAGTCAAACACATTCAAACAAAGCTTTTTGAATCAAATGAAAGTCAAATGCATTCATCAAAGCTAATTAGATCAAATGAAAGTCAAATGCATTTAACAAAGATAATTAAATCAAATGAAAGTAAAACACATTCAAACAAAGCTAATTGATTCAAATGAAAGTTAAACACATTCAAACAAAGCTTTTTGAATCATATGAAAGTCAAATGCATTCCACAAAGCTAATTGAATCAAATGAAAGTCAAACAAATTCAAACTAAGCTAATTGAATCAAATGAAAGTCTAATGCTTTCTACAAAGCTAATTGAATCAAATAAAGTCAAACACATTCAAACAAACCTTTTTGAATCAAATGAAAGTCAAATGCATTCATCAAAGCTAATTGAATCAAATGAAAGTCAAATGCATTCTACAAAGCTAATTAAATCAAATGAAAGTAAAACACATTCAAACAAAGCTAATTGAATCAAATGAAAGTCTAATGCATTCTACAAAGCTAATTGAATCAAATGAAAGTCAAACACATTCAAACAAAGCTTTTTGAATCAAATGAAAGTCAAATGCATTCATCAAAGCTAATTAGATCAAATGAAAGTCAAATGCATTTAACAAAGCTAATTAAATCAAATGAAAGTAAAACACATTCAAACAAAGCTAATTGATTCAAATGAAAGTCAAACACATTCAAACAAAGCTTTTTGAATCATATGAAAGTGAAATGCATTCCACAAAGCTAATTGAATCAAATGAAAGTCAAACAAATTCAAACTAAGCTAATTGAATCAAATGAAAGTCTAATGCTTTCTACAAAGCTAATTGAATCAAATAAAGTCAAACACATTCAAACAAACCTTTTTGAATCAAATGAAAGTCAAATGCATTCATCAAGCTAATTGAATCAAATGAAAGTCAAATGCATTCTACAAAGCTAATTAAATCAAATGAAAGTAAAACACATTCAAACAAAGCTAATTGATTCAAATAAAAGTCAAACACATTCAAACAAAGCTTTTTGAATCATATGAAAGTCAAATGCATTCCACAAAGCTAATTGAATTAAATGAAAGTCAAAGGCATTCTACAAAGTTTATTGAATCAATTGAAAGTGAAAAGCATTCAAACAAAGCTAATTGAATCAATTGAAAGTCAAACACATTCAAACAAAGCTAATTAAATCAAATTAAAGTCTAATGCATTCTACAAAGCTAATTAAATCAAATGAAAGTCAAACACATTCAAACAAAACGTTTTGAATCAAATGAAAGTCAAACACATTCAAACAAAACGTTTTGAATCAAATGATAGTCAAACAGATTCAAACAAAGCTTTTTGAATCAAATGAAAGTCAAATGCATTCAACAAAGCTGATTGAATCAAATGAAAGTCAAATGCATTTTTAAAAAGCTAATTGAATCAAATGAAAGTCAAATGCATTTTTAAAAAGCTAATTGAATCAAATGAAAGTCAAACACATTCAAACAAATCTAATTGAATCAAATGAAAGTCTAATGCATTCTACAATACTAGTTGAATCAAATGAAAGTCTAATGCATTCTACAAAGCTAATTGAATCAAATAAAAGTCAAACACATTGAAAAAAAGCATTTTGAATCAAATGAAAGTCAAATGCATTCAACAAAGCTAATTGAATAAAATGAAAGTCAAACACATTCAAACAAAACTAATTGAATCAAATGAAAGTCTAATGCATTCTACAAAACTAATTGAATCAAATGAAAGTCAAACACATTCAAACAAAGCTTTTTGAATCATATGAAAGTCAAATGCATTCAACAAAGCTAATTGAATCAAATGAAAGTTAAATGCATTCTACAAAGCTAATTGAATCAAATGAAAGTCAAACTCATTCAAACAAAGCTAATTAAATCAAATGAAAGTCTAATGCATTCTACAAAGCTAATTGAATCAAATGAAAGTCAAATGGATTCTACAAGCCTCATTGAATGAAATGAAAACCAAACATATTCAAATAAAGCTAATTGAATCAAATGAAATTCTATTACATTATACAAAGCTTATAGAATCAAATGAAAGTTAAACACATTTAAACAAAGCTTTTTGAATCAAATGAAAGTCAAATGCATTCAACAAAGCTAATTGAATTAAATGAAAGATAAACACATTCAAACAAAGCTAATTGAATCAAATGAAAGTCTAATGCATTCTACAAAGCTAATTGAATAAAATGAAAGTCAAACACATTCAAACAAAACTTTTTGAATCAAATGAAATTCAAATGCATTCATCAAAGCTAATTGATTCAAACGAAAGTCAAATGCATTCTACAAAGCTAATTAAATCAAATGAAAGTAAAACACATTCAAACAAAGCTAATTGATTCAAATGAAAGTCAAACACATTCAAACATAGCTTTTAGAATCATATGAAAGTCAAATGCATTCCACAAAGCTAATTGAATCAAATGAAAGTCTAATGCTTTCTACAAAGCTAATTGAATCAAATAAAGTCAAACACATAAAAACAAACCTTTTTGAATCAAATGAAAGTCAAATGCATTCATCAAAGCTAATTGAATCAAATGAAAGTCAAATGCATTCTACAAAGCTAATTAAATCAAATGAAAGTAAAACACATTCAAACAAAGCTAATTGATTCAAATAAAAGTCAAACACATTCAAACAAAGCTTTTTGAATCATATGAAAGTCAAATGCATTCCACAAAGCTAATTGAATTAAATAAAAGTCAAAGGCATTCTACAAAGTTTATTGAATCAATTGAAAGTGAAAAGCATTCAAACAAAGCTAATTGAATCAATTGAAAGTCAAACACATTCAAACAAAGCTAATTAAATCAAATAAAAGTCTAATGCATTCTACAAAGCTAATTAAATCAAATGAAAGTCATACACATTCAAACAAAACGTTTTGAATCAAATGAAAGTCAAACACATTCAAACAAAACGTTTTGAATCAAATGATAGTCAAACAGATTCAAACAAAGCTTTTTGAATCAAATGAAAGTCAAATGCATTCAACAAAGCTGATTGAATCAAATGAAAGTCAAATGCATTTTTAAAAAGCTAATTGAATCAAATGAAAGTCAAATGCATTTTTAAAAAGCTAATTGAATCAAATGAAAGTCATACTCATTCAAACAAAGCTAATTAAATCAAATGAAAGTCTAATGCATTTTACAAAGCTAATTGAATCAAATGAAAGTAAAATGGATTCTACAAGGCTCATTGAATGAAATGAAAATCAAACATATTCAAATAAAGCTAATTGAATCAAATGAAATTCTATTACATTATACAAAGCTTATAGAATCAAATGAAAGTTAAACACATTTAAACAAAGCTTTTTGAATCAAATGAAAGTCAAATGCATTCTACAAAGCTAATTAAATCAAATGAAAGTAAAACACATTCAAACAAAGCTAATTGATTCAAATAAAAGTCAAACACATTCAAACAAAGCTTTTTGAATCATATGAAAGTCAAATGCATTCCACAAAGCTAATTGAATTAAATAAAAGTCAAAGGCATTCTACAAAGTTTATTGAATCAATTGAAAGTGAAAAGCATTCAAACAAAGCTAATTGAATCAATTGAAAGTCAAACACATTCAAACAAAGCTAATTAAATCAAATAAAAGTCTAATGCATTCTACAAAGCTAATTAAATCAAATGAAAGTCAAACACATTCAAACAAAACGTTTTGAATCAAATGAAAGTCAAACACATTCAAACGAAACGTTTTGAATCAAATGATAGTCAAACAGATTCAAACAAAGCTTTTTGAATCAAATGAAAGTCAAATGCATTCAACAAAGATGATTGAATCAAATGAAAGTCAAATGCGTTTTTAAAAAGCTAATTGAATCAAATGAAAGTCAAATGCATTTTTAAAAAGCTAATTGAATCAAATGAAAGTCAAACTCATTCAAACAAATCTAATTGAATCAAATGAAAGTCTAATGCATTCTACAAAACTAGTTGAATCAAATGAAAGTCTAATGCATTCTACAAAGCTAATTGAATCAAATAAAAGTCAAACACATTCAAAAAAAGCATTTTGAATCAAATGAAAGTCAAATGCATTCAACAAAGCTAATTGAATAAAATGAAAGTCAAACACATTCAAACAAAACTAATTGAATCAAATGAAAGTCTAATGCATTCTACAAAACTAATTGAATCAAATAAAAGTCAAACACATTCAAACAAAGCTTTTTGAATCATATGAAAGTCAAATGCATTCAACAAAGCTAATTGAATGAAATGAAATATAAATGCATTCTACAAAGCTAATTGAATCAAATGAAAGTCATACTCATTCAAACAAAGCTAATTAAATCAAATGAAAGTCTAATGCATTTTACAAAGCTAATTGAATCAAATGAAAGTAAAATGGATTCTACAAGGCTCATTGAATGAAATGAAAATCAAACATATTCAAATAAAGCTAATTGAATCAAATGAAATTCTATTACATTATACAAAGCTTATAGAATCAAATGAAAGTTAAACACATTTAAACAAAGCTTTTTGAATCAAATGAAAGTCAAATGCATTCTACAAAGCTAATTAAATCAAATGAAAGTAAAACACATTCAAACAAAGCTAATTGATTCAAATAAAAGTCAAACACATTCAAACAAAGCTTTTTGAATCATATGAAAGTTAAATGCGTTCCACAAAGCTAATTGAATTAAATAAAAGTCAAAGGCATTCTACAAAGTTTATTGAATCAATAGAAAGTGAAAAGCATTCAAACAAAGCTAATTGAATCAATTGAAAGTCAAACACATTCAAACAAAGCTAATTAAATCAAATTAAAGTCTAATGCATTCTACAAAGCTAATTAAATCAAATGAAAGTCAAACACATTCAAACAAAACGTTTTGAATCAAATGAAAGTCAAACACATTCAAACAAAACGTTTTGAATCAAATGATAGTCAAACAAATTCAAACAAAGCTTTTTGAATCAAATGAAAGTCAAATGCATTCAACAAAGCTGATTGAATCAAATGAAAGTCAAATGCATTTTTAAAAAGCTAATTGAATCAAATGAAAGTCAAATGCATTTTTAAAAAGCTAATTGAATCAAATGAAAGTCAAACTCATTCAAACAAATCTAATTGAATCAAATGAAAGTCTAATGCATTCTACAAAACTAGTTGAATCAAATGAAAGTCTAATGCATTCTACAAAGCTAATTGAATCAAATAAAAGTCAAACACATTCAAAAAAAGCATTTTGAATCAAATGAAAGTCAAATGCATTCAACAAAGCTAATTGAATAAAATGAAAGTCAAACGCATTCAAACAAAACTAATTGAAAATGAAAGTCTAATGCATTCTACAAAACTAATTGAATCAAATAAAAGTCAAACACATTCAAACAAAGCTTTTTGAATCATATGAAAGTCAAATGCATTCAACAAAGCTAATTGAATGAAATGAAAGTTAAATGCATTCTACAAAGCTAATTGAATCAAATGAAAGTCATACTCATTCAAACAAAGCTAATTAAATCAAATGAAAGTCTAATGCATTTTACAAAGCTAATTGAATCAAATGAAAGTAAAATGGATTCTACAAGGCTCATTGAATGAAATGAAAATCAAACATATTCAAATAAAGCGAATTGAATCAAATGAAATTCTATTACATTATACAAAGCTTATAGAATCAAATGAAAGTTAAACACATTTAAACAAAGCTTTTTGAATCAAATGAAAGTCAAATGCATTCTACAAAGCTAATTAAATCAAATGAAAGTAAAACACATTCAAACAAATCTAATTGATTCAAATAAAAGTCAAACACATTCAAACAAAGCTTTTTGAATCATATGAAAGTTAAATGCATTCCACAAAGCTAATTGAATTAAATAAAAGTCAAAGGCATTCTACAAAGTTTATTGAATCAATTGAAAGTGAAAAGCATTCAAACAAAGCTAATTGAATCAATTGAAAGTCAAACACATTCAAACAAAGCTAATTAAATCAAATAAAAGTCTAATGCATTCTACAAAGCTAATTAAATCAAATGAAAGTCAAACACATTCAAACAAAACGTTTTGAATCAAATGAAAGTCAAACACATTCAAACAAAACGTTTTGAATCAAATGATAGTCAAACAGATTCAAACAAAGCTTTTTGAATCAAATGAAAGTCAAATGCATTCAACAAAGCTGATTGAATCAAATGAAAGTCAAATGCATTTTTAAAAAGCTAATTGAATCAAATGAAAGTCAAATGCATTTTTAAAAAGCTAATTGAATAAAATGAAAGTCAAACTCATTCAAACAAATCTAATTGAATCAAATGAAAGTCTAATGCATTCTACAAAACTAATTGAATCAAATGAAAGTCTAATGCATTCTACAAAGCTAATTGAATCAAATAAAAGTCAAACACATTCAAAAAAAGCATTTTGAATCAAATGAAAGTCAAATGCATTCAACAAAGCTAATTGAATAAAATGAAAGTCAAACACATTCAAACAAAACTAATTGAATCAAATGAAAGTCTAATGCATTCTACAAAACTAATTGAATCAAATAAAAGTCAAACACATTCAAACAAAGCTTTTTGAATCATATGAAAGTCAAATGCATTCAACAAAGCTAATTGAATGAAATGAAAGTTAAATGCATTCTACAAAGCTAATTGAATCAAATGAAAGTCATACTCATTCAAACAAAGCTAATTAAATCAAATGAAAGTCTAATGCATTTTACAAAGCTAATTGAATCAAATGAAAGTCAAATGGATTCTACAAGGCTCATTGAATGAAATGAAAATCAAACATATTCTGATGTAAATCTAAATACACCCTCCCGAATATGGGTTGATGGATTTAAAAATACTTATAGTTAGAATACTCAAATATCATGGAACAAGATAAAAGGGCCAAAACTCAAGGACACACTCAAAGTTTTGGGGTTTTAGGCCAGAGATAAGACTCACTCAATCTCTGCTAAGCTTATCACTCAAGACTTACTCAAAGCAATAACGGAACACTTGAACTTGAGACAAACTCTAAGTTAAAATGCTAAAACACAAGGTTTTTTATCCAAACTCAAAACTGGTTTTTATTTCTGTTTTGCTCTCCCTTTTATAGAGGAAAGGAGCAGCAAAAACACACCAAAAGTCAAGGAAAACCGTCCAAGCATGAACAGCCAAAAGCCAGCAGCTTTCCTCCTTGATTTAAGCTAAACAATAAAAGCATAATAAAGCCTAATGATAACTTCCTATTACAGCCGGCCAAAGAGCTAAACTCTTGGCATTATTTCAGCAACATTAACTAAAATATAAGATAATAATAGCTAGTAAATGGCTTAGGATCCACACGCCCAAAATAGCAGTGAAACGTGCCAAATCTGTAGTGAAGCGCGCCATGCGCCCAATCTTCAATCTACCCATGAAATGCAACATAGAACTTCAGACTTCTTTGTAAATGGATAAAATCCAAGAGTCTCTAAGACTAAAGCAACAGGTTCATTAGATGTCCACTTTGGATCATTCCCCCCTTCTTCAAAAGAGTTTGCCCTCAAACTTGAATCATCAAAGTATGGTGATAAATCCCCTACATTGAAAGTCGCACTAACACCCATCAATTCGTCTGGTAGCTCAATTTTGTAAGCACTATCGTTCACCCTCTCAAGAACCTTAAAAGGACCATCAGAACGAGGCATAAGCTTGTTTTTGCGAAGCTTAGGGAACCTCTCCTTCCTCAAATGCACCCAAACCAAGTCCCCGGGATGAAAAATAGGCTGTTTGCGTTTCTTATTGGCTCGCTCTTGGTATTTTTTATTCATCTCCTCAATTCTTTTCTTCACTTGCTCACAGGTTTTTTGAAAGGTTTCCACCCTCTTTTTAGCATCTTTCTCTACCATGTCACTCTTAACCATAGGAACAAGATCAATCGGCACAAATGGGTTCACTCCATAAACTACTTCAAATGGAGAACGGGAAGTAGTTAGGGAATGAGCTCTATTGTAAGCAAACTCCGCATGGGCTAATTTCATGTCCCAATCTTTTTGCGTTTTGCTCACAAGACCTCGTAACAAAGTACCCAAAGTTCTATTAGTGACCTCGGTTTGCCCATCGGTTTGGGGATGATGAGAGGTACTAAATAGTAACTTGGTACCCACAAGTTTCCATAGGGTTCTCCAAAAGTGACTAAGGAATTTGGAGTCCCTATCAGATACTATACTTCGAGGAATGCCATGGAGTTTGACAATTTCCTTGAAGTACAGCTCGGCCACTTTCACGGCATCATCAGTTTTATTACAAGCTATAAAGTGTGCCATTTTAGAGAATCTATCTACAACAACCATGATGCTATCTCTTCCCCTTTGAGTGCGAGGCAATCCAACAATGAAATCCATGCTAACACTTTCCCATGGAGCATCCGGAACTGGCAACGGAGTATAAAGACCCTTTGTGAAGTGTCCCTTAGCCTTTTGACAAGTAGCACATCTCTTCACAACATGAGTAACATCCTTGATCATTCTAGGCCAATAGAAGTGTTCACCTAGAATATAAAGAGTCTTTTGTATCCCAAAATGACCGGCTAAACCTCCACCATGCACTTCTCTCACTAATAACTCCCTAACCCCACTCTTCGGAACACATAGCTTGTTACCTTTAAAGAGGTAGCCATCTTGTCTCACAAACTCTTTGGTAGGATTCTCTATCTCACTAGCAAAGTCGGGATCATTTATGTAACATTCCTTGAGTTGTTCAAAACCCAAGATCTTAGCATCCACCATGGAAAGTAAGTAGCTCCGACGAGACAATGCATCGGCCACAACATTACTCTTTCCATCCTTGTACTTGGAGCTAAAGGTAAATGATTGGAGAAACTCCACCCATTTAGCATGTCTCTTGTTGATTTTTTGTTGCCCATGAATAAATTTTAGAGCCTCATGATCGGAATGAAGAACAAATGGTTTTGGTCTAAGGTAGTGAGACCAATGATCAAGTGCTCTAACTATGGCATAGAACTCACGGTCATAAGTGGAATAGTTCAACTTAGCCCCATTCAACTTCTCACTAAAGTAACTCACGGGCTTCTTCTCTTGAATCAAAACAGCACCTATTCCAATCCCACTTGCATCACACTCTACCTCAAACACTTTGTTGAAATCTGGTAGCACAAGTATAGGAGCGTTGCAAAGCATATGTTTAACCTTCTCAAAGGGTCGTTGAGCATTTTCTTCCCATACGAACTCACCCTTTTTGGTCAACTCGGTGATTGGAGCCATGATGGTAGAGAAGTTTTTGATGAACCGCCTATAGAAGGAGGCAAGTCCATGAAAACTTCTAACTTCGTGCACATTGGTTGGAGCCAACCAAGACTGGACTGCTTTTACCTTCTCCGGATCTACATGAACCCCCTCTCCTGTTACAATGTATCCTAAGAATACAACACTAGGAGTCATGAATACACATTTTTCAAGCTTACCATACAACTTCACCTCTGTTGTATATTTGGAGTAACACTCGAAATACACAAGGGATAAACCAAGGGATAGATAAGGCTAAAGAACCAAAGGCTTCTTAGATAAAGTCACACCACTAAGAAACGTTTTGGATTCCTAAGATCACAAGCCAACTAGTAGCCTAAACTAGCTAACTAAGCAAAGGAAACGAAATTCCAAATCCAAGAATTTCAGGTTTTTGTTTCTAATCCAAGAAACGAATGTAAGACAAGTCTTTTTTGTTTGCAATAATCTGATTTTTTCATTCACATTTGCTTGCTATTTATAGTGAGCAAACATCTTAAGTACAAGCTGAATTAAGTGGCTTTTAGCTCACTTGTTACACGTCCAAACTAAGTACATATCAGTTTTTGTAGCCTAGATACATTAATAAAAGAAGCCTTACTTAACTAGATACATCAAGAGCAAATGACGGTTTGTAACCTCCAAATTATGAGTGAAATAAAATCAGAAACAAGAGAGTATAACCCCCCCTTGATTCACGCCAATCAAAGCAGCAACTTGGAGTTGTAACGGCTCCCCTTTTCACGCCCAAATTCAAACAGCAAGTGAAGTGTAACTCCCCCTTGTTTCAAGCCTTGAATCAAGCTTGAATGTATGTAGACAAGGATGTACTTGGACGCCTCTTGAATGTACCCATTGCTGGCTGAAATAAACGGCCACTTGAAGGCTCATTTTAAAGCTTGTAACTCCTCATTGAAGCTGATTGTAACACCCAAGTTAAAGCCTTAAAATACCTCCAAATTAGTTTCGGATTTTATGCCTTCTTCACAAGCTTAAACGGCTGCTTTTGTGATGCATCTTGATCTTGTACTTGATGTGTGAATATTTTCGAACTATAATCAGCTAAAAATAACTAAGAAAAATATAACTAATTTGCAAACTTAAAATAAGACTAAAGTTTACAATTTATTCAAAGCATAAAAAGAACTAGAACAAACTAGTTAATAAGAACAACAAGAAATTCAAGGGGTTGAATATCTTGCTGCCCAAGGATAGAATGCATAGCACCAAAACATGATGCTACATCTTGAACCATCGAAATGTCCATAACCAAGTTGTTAGGCTTGGCTACAACATTCCCCCCTTCTTGAAAAGAGTTTGCCCTCAAACTCGGCAACTCTTCAAACTCATCATAGTAAAGCATCTCTTCCCATTGCTTGGGACGTTTAGTAGCCAAAGACCGCAGCAAGGATCCCAAAGTTCTATTAGTCACTTCGGTTGGACCATCCGTTTGAGGATGACTTGAAGTGCTAAAGTTCAATTTCGTGCCCATCTTCCTCCATAATGTAAGCCAAAAATGACTTAGAAATTTTGGATCACGATCACTCACCATGGATTTAGGTACACCATGTAAACGAACAATCTCATTGAAAAACAAGTTAGCAACAGGAGTAGCATCATAAGTTGCATAGGCTGGTTTGTTTGGGAGCATTGAACCGGGAACAAGATCAATTTTGTGTTGTGTGTCACGTTTTGGGGGTAAGCCAAGGGGAATGTCTTCGGGGAAAACATAGGAAAAGGTTTTGAGAAGAGGGGTGAGGAGTGGGTGTGGCTCTTCTTGTGACGGTTTGGAAGGGACATCAAGTTGGCTTAAAATGAATGGTTTGTGAGCTTTATACTCATGCAATTCTGATTTTATGAGAGTGGTAAGGTAAGTAGGGGGTGTGGATTTGGGGTGATCGTTTTTGAGGTTTAGGGGGGTAAGAAGTATTTTCTGTCCATCCTTAGTGAAGGAATATGTGTTTTTATACCCATCATGCATCACACGCCTATCAAATAACCAAGGTCTACCAAGTAAAATATGACATGCATTCATAGGTATAACATCACACCACAATTCTTCTTCATAAGTTTTACCAATGCTAAATGATAACAAGACTTGTTGTGTTACTTGAATCCCTTTACCATGATTTAGCCATTGAATCACATAAGGTTTAGGGTGAGGAACGGTTTTAAGTTTCAGCTTGTCTATCATTACTTGTGAAGCTACATTGGTACAACTACCTCCATCAATAATCAATGTACATACCTTTCCACCAATGGTGCAACGAGTGTGAAAGATTGACTCACGTTGCAAACTTCCTTCTTTGCCAACCATATTGCTTAGTGTGCGTCGAACCACCAAGCATTCTCCTTCGTCTGGTCCAAGACACGCATACTCATCATTCTCCTCAAGGTTGCTGTCCACTTCATTTTCTAATTCATCCTCCTCTTCATGCTCAATCAAAGTGACAATCCTTTTATTTGGACAATCACTAGCCAAATGTCCAAGGCCTTGACACCGAAAACATCTTCTTGGGGCTGGTTTTGGGTTGGAATTTTGGGTGTTTTGTGAAGGTGGTTTAGAAGTAGGCTGATTGGACGTTGGGTTTAAAGGTGGGAAATTGGATGTTTGCTTTTTTTGGGGAAATGAGGTTTGAGATGCAAAACGTGATGATTCACTTTTGCCTCTTGCTTTTTGTTGCTGCTCAATCTTATGTGCTAAGATAATGAGCTCTTCAAGGGTAGAGTAAGGATGTAGTTCGGCCACATTGGCTATTTTTGGGTCAAGCCCTCCCAAAAAGCGCACCAATGTTTGAGGTTCATCTTCCTCTACTCCACATTTCATGACAAACCCTTCAAACTCCCTAGCATATTCTTCTACTGATTTTGTACCTTGTTCGAGGTTGTGGAACTTGGAAAAGTTTTCTTGCACATAGTATGTGGGAAGAAACTTTTGTTTCAGCAACTTCTTCATCTTGATCCACGATCTCACTTTCTCTTTGTCTTGCCTTTCCCTTTTGGCACACACGCTAGCCCACCAAGTTGAGGCATATTTTCTCAACTTCAAGGCTACAATTTTCACCTTCTTTTCTTCCGGTGTTTGCTTGTAATCAAACACTCTCTCCACCGTTCTAAGCCATTCTACAAACTCATCAGCATCGAGTTTGCCATCATACTCCGGAATGTCAGCCTTAATGTCATTGTTAGGCCGTGACCTTTCTCTTTCATGATAAGGTCTATCATTGTGATTGAAATTAGATTCACTCACTTCTTCATCACTATGATTGGGTAAACCCTCTTTTTGATGGCGCAACTTAATAGAAAGGTCTCTTAACTGACCTTGCAAATATTGCATTCGTTGCTCCATATCTTCTTTCTCTTGTGCAACCTTATTGACATATTCTTGCCAATTAGGGGGTGGGATGTCGGCCATGGTTTGTGTTTGGGTATGTGTTTGGGGTATTGTGTTTGGGTATTTGTTTGCTAGACCCCCCTCCTTCTAGCGCCAAATGTTGTATATTTGGAGTAACACTCGAAATACACAAGGGATAAACCAAGGGATAGATAAGGCTAAAGAACCAAAGGCTTCTTAGATAAAGTCACACCACTAAGAAACGTTTTGGATTCCTAAGATCACAAGCCAACTAGTAGCCTAAACTAGCTAACTAAGCAAAGGAAACGAAATTCCAAATCCAAGAATTTCAGGTTTTTGTTTCTAATCCAAGAAACGAATGTAAGACAAGTCTTTTTTGTTTGCAATAATCTGATTTTTTCATTCACATTTGCTTGCTATTTATAGTTAGCAAACATCTTAAGTACAAGCTGAATTAAGTGGCTTTTAGCTCACTTGTTACACGTCCAAACTAAGTACATATCAGTTTTTGTAGCCTAGATACATTAATAAAAGAAGCCTTACTTAACTAGATACATCAAGAGCAAATGACGGTTTGTAACCTCCAAATTATGAGTGAAATAAAATCAGAAACAAGAGAGTATAACCCCCCCTTGATTCACGCCAATCAAAGCAGCAACTTGGAGTTGTAACGGCTCCCCTTTTCACGCCCAAATTCAAACAGCAAGTGAAGTGTAACTCCCCCTTGTTTCAAGCCTTGAATCAAGCTTGAATGTATGTAGACAAGGATGTACTTGGACGCCTCTTGAATGTACCCATTGCTGGCTGAAATAAACGGCCACTTGAAGGCTCATTTTAAAGCTTGTAACTCCTCATTGAAGCTGATTGTAACACCCAAGTTAAAGCCTTAAAATACCTCCAAATTAGTTTCGGATTTTATGCCTTCTTCACAAGCTTAAACGGCTGCTTTTGTGATGCATCTTGATCTTGTACTTGATGTGTGAATATTTTCGAACTATAATCAGCTAAAAATAACTAAGAAAAATATAACTAATTTGCAAACTTAAAATAAGACTAAAGTTTACAATTTATTCAAAGCATAAAAAGAACTAGAACAAACTAGTTAATAAGAACAACAAGAAATTCAAGGGGTTGAATATCTTGCTGCCCAAGGATAGAATGCATAGCACCAAAACATGATGCTACATCTTGAACCATCGAAATGTCCATAACCAAGTTGTTAGGCTTGGCTACAACAACCTCCCTCAATTTTTCAAACAATCTCCTCAAATGAATTACATGATCATCATTGTTTTTACTATACACAAGAATGTCATCTAAGTAAACAACAACAAAATCATTAAGAAAAGGCCGGAGAACTTCATTCATCAATCTCATGAAGGAGCTTGGGGCGTTGCAAAGCCCAAATGGCATCACTAACCACTCATACAACCCTTGTTTTGTTTTGAAAGCCGTCTTCCACTCATCCCCCTCTCGAATTCTCATTTGATGGTACCCACTCCTTAAATCTATTTTGGAAAAGACTAAGGCACCACTCAACTCATCTAACATATCTTGCAATCGAGGCATAGGAAAACGGTATTTGACCGTTATATTGTTAATGGAACGACTATCAACACACATTCTCCGAGTACCATCTTTTTTTGGTACTAAGAGGGCTGGAACCGCGCAAGGACTAAGGCTTTCTCTCACATAACCTCTCTCAAGTAATTCGTTCACTTGCTTTTCAAGTTCCTTACTCTCTTCCGAATTACACCTATAGGCAGCCTTGTTGGGCAAAGGTGCTCCTGGAATTAAGTCAATGGCGTGCTCAATGCCTCTAATTGGAGGTAGGCCTTTGGGCAAGTCATTGGGGAACACATCTTGGTACTCTTCTAATAACTCATTTAGCATGGATGAGTTAATACAAGTAGTACCATTATCATCTTTGGTCCTTACCACCAAAGCATACCCTCCCCCCATTTCTTTCATTATTCGTTCATATTCATTACAAGTTACAAGATAGTTGCTTTTCTCTTTTTCTTTCTTAGCAACTTTAGGAGGTAAAGGCACTAACTTAACTTTTCTACCATTTTTGGTAGTTACAATATACACATTAGTTTTCCCTTTATGCTCCGAATCATGATCAAACTGCCACGGTCTTCCAAGCAACAAATGACACGCATCCATAGGAAGAATATCACACCAACGCTCATCTTCGAACCCTCCAATGGAATAAGACACCAATGCTTGCTTCTTGACTCTAATGCTTGTGCCATCATTCAACCAATTGAGCTTGTAAGGTTCACCATGGTCTCTAGTGGGTAGCTTCAATTTACTCACAGCCTCGGATGAAACAACATCTGTTTGGGCACCACTATCAACAATCACATTGCAAGTCTTCTCTCCTATCTTGCATCTAGTGTGGAACAAGTTGTTTCGTTGTTTAAGATCAATTTCGTGTTCATTATACAAGATTCTACGAACCACCATCATGTTGAACTCATCTTCGGGTTGAATCTCTTCCTCATACTCTTCATCAAACTCGCAACCCTCCTCATGAGCCACAAAGTTATAGACCTTCTCCTCCTCATCCATGAGAGCACATTGAGAGGCTGTTAACACACTCTTACTAGGACATTCCGATGCAATATGTCCTCTCCCATGACACTTGAAGCATTTTCTCCTAGTTGAAAGCTCACTAGGCGAAACTACTTGTTTTTCTTTCCCTTTTGATGAGCTAGGTGAAAAGGTTTTACTTTGAAAAGTACTCCCTTTAGAGTTGAAAGGAGTAAATTTCGAAGTATTCTTGAAAGAAGAATTTTTGGGCTTCTCTTTCTCCCTTTCTTCTTTAAGTTGAGACTCATACTTCAAAGCTAGTTTGCATACATCACTAAAAGTGGCATAATGAGTAACTTCCACTTTCCTATTAATTTCTTTGGTCAACCCCTTGACAAATCTAGCAATTTTGTAAGCCTCCTTTTCTTGCAAGTCGCAAGTCAAGCCTAACCTTTCAAATTCTTTTATGTAATCCTCCACACTCATGTTTTCTTGTGATAGGTGGGTTAATTTTAAGTATTGATCTTGCTTATACTCTTTACTTACCCATTTTTCCCTCATTTTCTTTTTTAATTTTTCCCATGAGTCTATCTTATCTTTCCCTTCTCTTCTTCTATTTGACTTGAGGTTTTCATACCACAATGCAGCTAGTTTAGTGAGTTTAAGGACAGCCAACTTGAACCGTTTCCTATCATCATACCCCTTGTAATCAAAAACGGTTTCAATTTGCCTAACCCAATCTAAGAAAGCCTCACAATCATGCCCTCCATCAAATTCATGCATATCAATTTTTAGACCCCTATCTTCATCAAATTGTCTAAAATTGTTACCACTATTTTCATCCTAGTGGCTTTAAGGAGCATATCAGATATGGCATCCATCCTAGTATCTTGTTGTGCCCTAGAGACTTCACTCTCTTCTGTTTTTTTCTCCAAATTCTCCAATTTTTCAGTGATTACTTGCAACATTCTAGCAAGCTCCTCACTAGACATGATTTCCACTATTTTTGCTTGGATATTACAAGTACAATGAAAACTGCCGAAATTAGAGACAAAATGAAAAACGAAAATTGCCTCTAGACTCTCAAAGGCTTACAAATTAAGAATATTCAGATCAAAACAACCAATTTGCAAAAAAGAAATTCCTCAAAAGCTTTTCGGATGAGGGAGAAATCTTCAATTGAATTCTGCCTTCCCGGTTTTGCCTCTTTTCTGCGTTGCTGCGAAAAACCTGCCCAGTTTATTAGCAGAAAAATTCCAAAATATCTGACAATTTTTGTGAGTTATCTACGCAAAACAATATCCAGATTCAAAAAAGAAATAACTCGATTTGGACAGAAAACGAAGGAGATATGTCCTTCTCAAACCGCAACTCCAAACTGATTGAATTCTGCCGTTTTGCTCCAAACGCCTTCAAACTCGATTTTCTTCAAGAAACCCTTAACTAGGCTCTGATACCAGATGATGTAAATCTAAATACACCCTCCCGAATATGGGTTGATGGATTTAAAAATACTTATAGTTAGAATACTCAAATATCATGGAACAAGATAAAAGGGCCAAAACTCAAGGACACACTCAAAGTTTTGGGGTTTTAGGCCAGAGATAAGACTCACTCAATCTCTCCTAAGCTTATCACTCAAGACTTACTCAAAGCAATAAGGGAACACTTGAACTTGAGACAAACTCTAAGTTAAAATGCTAAAACACAAGGTTTTTTATCCAAACTCAAAACTGGTTTTTATTTCTGTTTTGCTCTCCCTTTTATAGAGGAAAGGAGCAGCAAAAACACACCAAAAGTCAAGGAAAACCGTCCAAGCATGAACAGCCAAAAGCCAGCAGTTTTCCTCCTTGATTTAAGCTAAACAATAAAAGCATAATAAAGCCTAATGATAACTTCCTATTACAACCGGCCAAAGAGCTAAACTCTTGGCATTATTTCAGCAACATTAACTAAAATATAAGATAATAATAGCTAGTAAATGGCTTAGGATCCACACGCCCAAAATAGCAGTGAAACGTGCCAAATCTGTAGTGAAGCGCGCCATGCGCCCAATCTTCAATCTACCCATGAAATGCAACATAGAACTTCAGCCTTCTTTGTAAATGGATAAAATCCAAGAGTCTCTAAGACTAAAGCAACAGGTTCATTAGATGTCCACTTTGGATCAAACACATTCGAACAAAGCTTATAGAATCAAATGAAAGTTAAACACATTTAAACAAAGCTTTTTGAATCAAATGAAAGTCAAATGCATTCTACAAAGCTAATTAAATCAAATGAAAGTAAAACACATTCAAACAAAGCTAATTGATTCAAATAAAAGTAAAACACATTCAAACAAAGCTTTTAAATCATATGAAAGTCAAATGCATTCCACAAAGCTAATTGAATTAAATAAAAGTCAAAGGCATTCTACAAAGTTTATTGAATCAATTGAAAGTGAAAAGCATTCAAACAAAGCTAATTGAATCAATTGAAAGTCAAACACATTCAAATAAAGCTAATTAAATCAAATAAAAGTCTAATGCATTCTACAAAGCTAATTAAATCAAATGAAAGTCAAACACATTCAAACAAAACGTTTTGAATCAAATGAAAGTCAAACACATTCAAACAAAACGTTTTGAATCAAATGATAGTCAAACAGATTCAAACAAAGCTTTTTGAATCAAATGAAAGTCAAATGCATTCAACAAAGCTAATTGAATCAAATGAAAGTCAAATGTATTTTTAAAAAGCTAATTGAATCAAATGAAAGTCAAATGCATTTTTAAAAAGCTAATTGAATCAAATGAAAGTCAAACTCATTCAAACAAATCTAATTGAATCAAATGAAAGTCTAATGCATTCTACAAAACTAGTTGAATCAAATGAAAGTCTAATGCATTCTACAAAGCTAATTGAATCAATTAAAAGTCAAACACATTCAAAAAAAGCATTTTGAATCAAATGAAAGTCAAATGCATTCAACAAAGCTAATTGAATAAAATGAAAGTCAAACACATTCAAACAAAACTAATTGAAAATGAAAGTCTAATGCATTCTACAAAACTAATTGAATCAAATAAAAGTCAAACACATTCAAACAAAGCTTTTTGAATCATATGAAAGTCAAATGCATTCAACAAAGCTAATTGAATGAAATGAAAGTTAAATGCATTCTACAAAGCTAATTGAATCAAATGAAAGTCATACTCATTCAAACAAAGCTAATTAAATCAAATGAAAGTCTAATGCATTTTACAAAGCTAATTGAATCAAATGAAAGTAAAATGGATTCTACAAGGCTCATTGAATGAAATGAAAATCAAACATATTCAAATAAAGCTAATTGAATCAAATGAAATTCTATTACATTATACAAAGCTTATAGAATCAAATGAAAGTTAAACACATTTAAACAAAGCTTTTTGAATCAAATGAAAGTCAAATGCATTCTACAAAGCTAATTAAATCAAATGAAAGTAAAACACATTCAAACAAAGCTAATTGATTCAAATAAAAGTCAAACACATTCAAACAAAGCTTTTTGAATCATATGAAAGTTAAATGCATTCCACAAAGCTAATTGAATTAAATAAAAGTCAAAGGCATTCTACAAAGTTTATTGAATCAATTGAAAGTGAAAAGCATTCAAACAAAGCTAATTGAATCAATTGAAAGTCAAACACATTCAAACAAAGCTAATTAAATCAAATAAAAGTCTAATGCATTCTACAAAGCTAATTAAATCAAATGAAAGTCAAACACATTCAAACAAAACGTTTTGAATCAAATGAAAGTCAAACACATTCAAACAAAACGTTTTGAATCAAATGATAGTCAAACAGATTCAAACAAAGCTTTTTGAATCAAATGAAAGTCAAATGCATTCAACAAAGCTGATTGAATCAAATGAAAGTCCAATGCATTTTAAAAAGCTAATTGAATCAAATGAAAGTCAAATGCATTTTTAAAAAGCTAATTGAATCAAATGAAAGTCAAACTCATTCAAACAAATGTAATTGAATCAAATGAAAGTCTAATGCATTCTACAAAACTAATTGAATCAAATGAAAGTCTAATGCATTCTACAAAGCTAATTGAATCAAATAAAAGTCAAACACATTCAAAAAAAGCATTTTGAATCAAATGAAAGTCAAATGCATTCAACAAAGCTAATTGAATAAAATGAAAGTCAAACACATTCAAACAAAACTAATTGAATCAAATGAAAGTCTAATGCATTCTACAAAACTAATTGAATCAAATAAAAGTCAAACACATTCAAACAAAGCTTTTTGAATCATATGAAAGTCAAATGCATTCAACAAAGCTAATTGAATGAAATGAAAGTTAAATGCATTCTACAAAGCTAATTGAATCAAATGAAAGTCATACTCATTCAAACAAAGCTAATTAAATCAAATGAAAGTCTAATGCATTTTACAAAGCTAATTGAATCAAATGAAAGTAAAATGGATTCTACAAGGCTCATTGAATGAAATGAAAATCAAACATATTCAAATAAAGCTAATTGAATCAAATGAAATTCTATTACATTATACAAAGCTTATAGAATCAAATGAAAGTTAAACACATTTAAACAAAGCTTTTTGAATCAAATGAAAGTCAAATGCATTCTACAAAGCTAATTAAATCAAATGAAAGTAAAACACATTCAAACAAAGCTAATTGATTCAAATAAAAGTCAAACACATTCAAACAAAGCTTTTTGAATCATATGAAAGTTAAATGCATTCCACAAAGCTAATTGAATTAAATAAAAGTCAAAGGCATTCTACAAAGTTTATTGAATCAATTGAAAGTGAAAAGCATTCAATCAAAGCTAATTGAATCAATTGAAAGTCAAACACATTCAAACAAAGCTAATTAAATCAAATAAAAGTCTAATGCATTCTACAAAACTAATTAAATCAAATGAAAGTCAAACACATTCAAACAAAACGTTTTGAATCAAATGAAAGTCAAACACATTCAAACAAAACGTTTTGAATCAAATGATAGTCAAACAGATTCAAACAAAGCTTTTTGAATCAAATGAAAGTCAAATGCATTCAACAAAGCTGATTGAATCAAATGAAAGTCCAATGCATTTTAAAAAGCTAATTGAATCAAATGAAAGTCAAATGCATTTTTAAAAAGCTAATTGAATCAAATGAAAGTCAAACTCATTCAAACAAATGTAATTGAATCAAATGAAAGTCTAATGCATTCTACAAAACTAATTGAATCAAATGAAAGTCTAATGCATTCTACAAAGCTAATTGAATCAAATAAAAGTCAAACACATTCAAAAAAAGCATTTTGAATCAAATGAAAGTCAAATGCATTCAACAAAGCTAATTGAATAAAATGAAAGTCAAACACATTCAAACAAAACTAATTGAATCAAATGAAAGTCTAATGCATTCTACAAAACTAATTGAATCAAATAAAAGTCAAACACATTCAAACAAAGCTTTTTGAATCATATGAAAGTCAAATGCATTCAACAAAGCTAATTGAATGAAATGAAAGTTAAATGCATTCTACAAAGCTAATTGAATCAAATGAAAGTCATACTCATTCAAACAAAGCTAATTAAATCAAATGAAAGTCTAATGCATTTTACAAAGCTAATTGAATCAAATGAAAGTAAAATGGATTCTACAAGGCTCATTGAATGAAATGAAAATCAAACATATTCAAATAAAGCTAATTGAATCAAATGAAATTCTATTACATTATACAAAGCTTATAGAATCAAATGAAAGTTAAACACATTTAAACAAAGCTTTTTGAATCAAATGAAAGTCAAATGCATTCTACAAAGCTAATTAAATCAAATGAAAGTAAAACACATTCAAACAAAGCTAATTGATTCAAATAAAAGTCAAACACATTCAAACAAAGCTTTTTGAATCATATGAAAGTTAAATGCATTCCACAAAGCTAATTGAATTAAATAAAAGTCAAAGGCATTCTACAAAGTTTATTGAATCAATTGAAAGTGAAAAGCATTCAAACAAAGCTAATTGAATCAATTGAAAGTCAAACACATTCAAACAAAGCTAATTAAATCAAATAAAAGTCTAATGCATTCTACAAAACTAATTAAATCAAATGAAAGTCAAACACATTCAAACAAAACGTTTTGAATCAAATGAAAGTCAAACACATTCAAACAAAACGTTTTGAATCAAATGATAGTCAAACAGATTCAAACAAAGCTTTTTGAATCAAATGAAAGTCAAATGCATTCAACAAAGCTGATTGAATCAAATGAAAGTCCAATGCATTTTAAAAAGCTAATTGAATCAAATGAAAGTCAAATGCATTTTTAAAAAGCTAATTGAATCAAATGAAAGTCAAACTCATTCAAACAAATGTAATTGAATCAAATGAAAGTCTAATGCATTCTACAAAACTAATTGAATCAAATGAAAGTCTAATGCATTCTACAAAGCTAATTGAATCAAATAAAAGTCAAACACATTCAAAAAAAGCATTTTGAATCAAATGAAAGTCAAATGCATTCAACAAAGCTAATTGAATAAAATGAAAGTCAAACACATTCAAACAAAACTAATTGAATCAAATGAAAGTCTAATGCATTCTACAAAACTAATTGAATCAAATAAAAGTCAAACACATTCAAACAAAGCTTTTTGAATCATATGAAAGTCAAATGCATTCAACAAAGCTAATTGAATGAAATTGATGTGGATTTAAACCCCTTAACTTAATAAAGAATCTAAAATCACACAAGTAACACAAGCCCTTCGAATTTCCTAAGAAAATCGAACAACTTAAGAATAACGAACCGGATATGACTTTGAAAACGACCACTCCTGGAACGAATTCAACGCCTCTCAAATTACCTAGACCACTCCTGGAACTAAGTACTTTGATGAACAAAACTTAGACTACTCCTAGAACTAAGAATTGAACGTTCTAATTATCAAAACAACTCCTTGAATTGAAAACTAGCAAAAGAATTTGTAAGCAATTAAGCAAAACAAACAATAAACTTGTATTTTAATGATTTTCGAATGTTCTGAAAAATCACGAAAATTACATTATTTATAGACTAAAACTAACTATTCCTAAGTCTATTCGAACTAGGAAAAAACCCTAGCCTTGATCCCCAAGTATCCTAGATAGAATAGGAGAACCAATTCTAATGGAACTAGGAAACTAGTAATAAGACTAGTTCTAATTAACCTAAAACTTCTTAAAACAATTCCTAATTGACTTAGAAATTATTTTAAACTAAATTAACAGAAATTAAGAAGATTCCTAATTGCTTAAACCAAGAAAAACCCTTTCAAGTGAAAGGTAAAAACTTGCAAGCAAAAACTCTAGAAAAAACTAAGTTAGGAAAATCTTTCTTTTCGTACTGCCGCCGAACCACCACCTCACGCGCCGCCATCATCGACACGCGCCCCACCGCCGTGTAGCTGGACTCAGGCCGGAGCTAGGGAGCCGGCGCGTGGCACCCAGATCGGCGCGTCGCCGCCGCTGCCGTCGTCGGAACCCAACTGGACCTTGACTTCTTCTTCAATGGCTGCGCATGTTAACCATTCTTGATTCTTTACTCCAAGCTCAAACCCTATTGGCCTTAAAACCAATATGATTGGCTCTTCAAAAGAATTTCCCTCTTGATCCACATCATTCTCCCCCTCTTCAAAAGAATTTGTCCTCAAATTCACATCATCTAGGTAAGGAGTCAAATCACCAACATTAAAAGTAGCACTTACATTACCATATTCGCTTGGTAAATCAAGTTTGTAAGCACTATCACCATAAACTTCCAAAACCTCAAAAGGGCCGTCAGCTCTAGGCATGAGCTTGTTCTTCCTTTTGTTTGGAAATCTTTCCTTCCTTAAGTGTAACCAAACAAGATCTCCCGGCTTGAATGTAGGTTGCTTGCGCTTTTTGTTTGACCTTTCTTTGTAGAAGTTATTCATCTTCTCAATCCTTACTTTAACTTGTTCACATGTCCTCTTAAAAACTTCAAATGGAGCTTGTTGTGTAGTTGATGAAGGTGACCGATTATAAGCAAACTCCGCATGGCAAAGTCGCATATCCCAATCCTTTTGAGTCTTATTAACCAACCCTCTAAGTAAAGTACCTAAGTTTCGATTGGTTACCTCAGTTTGACCATCTGTTTGAGGATGATGAGAAGTACTAAACATGAGCTTTGTTCCAAGTAGTTTCCACAAACACTTCCAAAAGTGACTAAGGAACTTTGAGTCCCTATCCGAAACTATGCTTCTAGGAACTCCATGAAGTCGAACAATTTCCTTGAAGTATAGATTAGCTACATGTTGCGCATCATCCGTCTTGTGCATTGGAACAAAGTGAGCCATCTTTGAGAATCTATCAACTACAACCATAATAGCATCCTTCCCTCTTTGAGTTCGTGGTAGCCCAACAATGAAGTCCATGCTAACACTATCCCAAGGACAATCTGGAACTGGAAGAGGTGTGTATAAGCCCTTTGAAAAAGAACTCTTTGCCTTTTGACAAGTAGCACATCTTGAAATCACACTTTGAACATCCTTGAATACCTTTTCCCTTAGAAACAAACTTGAACTTCGATTAACATTGGAGCAATTACTATGTCCTTTATGAGACAAAGGTTGTAGACTAAAACGTTTGTTTCCATCCTTCACGGAATACACATTGGTCTTGCCATCATGTTTAACCTTTCTATCAAATTGCCATGGTCTTCCCAAAAGTAAGTGACAAGCACTCATTGGAATCACATCACACCATATTTCATCTTTGTAATTTCCTATGGAGAAATTTACTAGTGCTTGCTTCTTAATTTGAAAACCCTTTGAATCATCAAGCCAGTTTACTTTATATGGTTTTGAATGATCACGAATAGAGAGGTTAAGTTTACTCACCATGCTAGTTGAAGCAACATTCGTGCAAGAGCCACTATCAATGATCACGTTGCAAGTACTTTCACCAACTTTGCATCGAGTATGGAACAAATTCTCACGTTGATCTTGAATAGAAGTGACTTCGGTGTGTAATATCTTCCTTAAAACAAGCAGCTTATCTTCATCTTCGGCATAGACAACCTCATCCTCTTCTTCCGAGTCAACAACCTTTTCCTCCTTATTATGAATTGACTCCTCTTCACACTCAAAGGTTATGTGTTCCTCTTCTTCTTCCATTTGTTGATATTGTTTGATTGTAAGAGCTTTCTTAGTAGGACATTGATCCGACCTATGTCCCTTTCCTTGACACTTGAAGCACCTAATTCGACTTTCAAATTCCTCTTTAGACACCTTGACAACCTTCTTTTCTCCACTCGTCGAACTTTCTCCCTTGTGCTCGTTAGAAAAATTTGTGGAACTAGGCTTGAAAGGTTTCGAAAAACTTTTATTTGCCTCGGTTTTTTTCTTATCCTCGAGCCAATGACTTTCAATCTTCAAAGCTAATTTGCACACATCATTGAATGACTCATAAGTACTCAAATCAATCTTCTTAGCAATAGGTCGATTAAGACCCTTAAGGAATCGAGCAATCCGCAATGGTTCTTTCTCCTCCAAATCACAAAGAGAGGTTAGTTTATCAAATTCAGCAATATATTCATTAACACTCTTAGTATCTTGTGTCAACATAGTGAGTTTCACATATAGAATTTGTTCGAAATCATGTGGAAGGTATTTAGAACGCATCTTCTTCTTCAAAACTGTCCATGTCTTGATCTTATCCTTCCCTGCTCTAGCACGTCGAGCCTTTAAATTATCGAACCAAATTCCCGCATTCTTAGTGAGTCGTATATAAGCAATTTTGAAACGTTGAGAATCATCAAAACCTTTATAATCTGAAATTTTCTCTAATTGTCTCGCCCACTCAAGAAAATCTTCGGGGCTTCCTAGACCCGTAAAATCATCAAGCTTGATACCTTTATCATCGAACTTTTTATTATAATGGGTATCATCATCACTGTTAGAAGCATCACTATCACTATCATGCCGTTTTTTCTTCTTTTTCTTTTTATCAAGCAATAGTTGTGAAAAAGCATTAAAACGTGCCTCCGTATTATCTTGCAATCTTGCAAATTCATCCATGAGTTTGCTCAAAGATTCCTCCATAATTATAAGATAAAAAAACAGAAATAAAAGAACCCTTATCCACACAGGTATATCCCACAAAAATCGCAACACAACTTGGAACAAAATCGCACACAACGAGCAGTAAGTATTAAATCGGACCAAAACTGACACAGTTTCGGAAAACAGTCCAGTTTAATAGCAAACGAACTCGAAAAATTCCGAAATTTCACAGGCAGAAATTAGACAAAATTTCACCCAAAATCAAAAAAAGAATCACCTGAAAAGACCTTGTAACGAAGGAGAACGAGCCTTCTGAAGTTGACAGAAAAACTGGTTATCCGAGAACAAGTGCGATTTGATGAACGAATTGTTGAACGATCAAAAACCCCTGAAATCTGATACCAATTTGATGTGGTATCACACAAGCTCTGATACCAATTTGATGTGGATTTAAACCCCTTAACTTAATAAAGAATCTAAAATCACACAAGTAACACAAGCCCTTCGAATTTCCTAAGAAAATCGAACAACTTAAGAATAACGAACCGGATATGACTTTGAAAACGACCACTCCTGGAACGAATTCAACGCCTCTCAAATTACCTAGACCACTCCTGGAACTAAGTACTTTGATGAACAAAACTTAGACTACTCCTAGAACTAAGAATTGAACGTTCTAATTATCAAAACAACTCCTTGAATTGAAAACTAGCAAAAGAATTTGTAAGCAATTAAGCAAAACAAACAATTAACTTGAATTTTAATGATTTTCGAATGTTCTGAAAAATCACGAAAATTACATTATTTATAGACTAAAACTAACTATTCCTAAGTCTATTCGAACTAGGAAAAAACCCTAGCCTTGATCCCCAAGTATCCTAGATAGAATAGGAGAACCAATTCTAATGGAACTAGGAAACTAGTAATAAGACTAGTTCTAATTAACCTAAAACTTCTTAAAACAATTCCTAATTGACTTAGAAATTATTTAAAACTAAATTAACAGAAATTAAGAAGATTCCTAATTGCTTAAACCAAGAAAAACCCTTTCAAGTGAAAGGTAAAAACTTGCAAGCAAAAACTCTAGAAAAAACTAAGTTAGGAAAATCTTTCTTTTCGTACTGCCGCCGAACCACCACCTCACGCGCCGCCATCATCGACACGCGCCCCACCGCCGTGTAGCTGGACTCAGGCCGGAGCTAGGGAGCCGGCGCGTGGCACCCAGATCGGCGCGTCGCCGCCGCTGCCGTCGTCGGAACCCAACTGGACCTTGACTTCTTCTTCAATGGCTGCGCATGTTAACCATTCTTGATTCTTTACTCCAAGCTCGAACCCTATTGGCCTTAAAACCAATATGATTGGCTCTTCAAAAGAATTTCCCTCTTGATCCACATCAGGAGCCGGCGCGTGGCACCCAGATCGGCGCGTCGCCGCCGCTGCCGTCGTCGGAACCCAACTGGACCTTGACTTCTTCTTCAATGGCTGCGCATGTTAACCATTCTTGATTCTTTACTCCAAGCTCAAACCCTATTGGCCTTAAAACCAATATGATTGGCTCTTCAAAAGAATTTCCCTCTTGATCCACATCAGAAATGAAAGTTAAATGCATTCTACAAAGCTAATTGAATCAAATGAAAGTCATACTCATTCAAACAAAGCTAATTAAATCAAATGAAAGTCTAATGCATTTTACAAAGCTAATTGAATCAAATGAAAGTCAAATGGATTCTACAAGGCTCATTGAATGAAATGAAAATCAAACATATTCAAATAAAGCTAATTGAATCAAATGAAATTCTATTACATTATACAAAGCTTATAGAATCAAATGAAAGTTAAACACATTTAAACAAAGCTTTTTGAATCAAATGAAAGTCAAATGCATTCTACAAAGCTAATTAAATCAAATGAAAGTAAAACACATTCAAACAAAGCTAATTGATTCAAATAAAAGTCAAACACATTCAAACAAAGCTTTTGAATCATATGAAAGTCAAATGCATTCCACAAAGCTAATTGAATTAAATAAAAGTCAAAGGCATTCTACAAAGTTTATTGAATCAATTGAAAGTGAAAAGCATTCAAACAAAGCTAATTGAATCAATTGAAAGTCAAACACATTCAAATAAAGCTAATTAAATCAAATAAAAGTCTAATGCATTCTACAAAGCTAATTAAATCAAATGAAAGTCAAACACATTCAAACAAAACGTTTTGAATCAAATGAAAGTCAAACACATTCAAACAAAACGTTTTGAATCAAATGATAGTCAAACAGATTCAAACAAAGCTTTTTGAATCAAATGAAAGTCAAATGCATTCAACAAAGCTGATTGAATCAAATGAAAGTCAAATGCATTTTTAAAAAGCTAATTGAATCAAATGAAAGTCAAATGCATTTTTAAAAAGCTAATTGAATCAAATGAAAGTCAAACTCATTCAAACAAATCTAATTGAATCAAATGAAAGTCTAATGCATTCTACAAAACTAATTGAATCAAATGAAAGTCTAATGCATTCTACAAAGCTAATTGAATCAAATAAAAGTCAAACACATTCAAAAAAAAAAATTTGAATCAAATGAAAGTCAAATGCATTCAACAAAGCTAATTGAATAAAATGAAAGTCAAACACATTCAAACAAAACTAATTGAATCAAATGAAAGTCTAATGCATTCTACAAAACTAATTGAATCAAATAAAAGTCAAACACATTCAAACAAAGCTTTTTGAATCATATGAAAGTCAAATGCATTCAACAAAGCTAATTGAATGAAATGAAAGTTAAATGCATTCTACAAAGCTAATTGAATCAAATGAAAGTCATACTCATTCAAACAAAGCTAATTAAATCAAATGAAAGTCTAATGCATTTTACAAAGCTAATTGAATCAAATGAAAGTAAAATGGATTCTACAAGGCTCATTGAATGAAATGAAAATCAAACATATTCAAATAAAGCTAATTGAATCAAATGAAATTCTATTACATTATACAAAGCTTATAGAATCAAATGAAAGTTAAACACATTTAAACAAAGCTTTTTGAATCAAATGAAAGTCAAATGCATTCTACAAAGCTAATTAAATCAAATGAAAGTAAAACACATTCAAACAAAGCTAATTGATTCAAATAAAAGTCAAACACATTCAAACAAAGCTTTTTGAATCATATGAAAGTTAAATGCATTCCACAAAGCTAATTGAATTAAATAAAAGTCAAAGGCATTCTACAAAGTTTATTGAATCAATTGAAAGTGAAAAGCATTCAAACAAAGCTAATTGAATCAATTGAAAGTCAAACACATTCAAACAAAGCTAATTAAATCAAATAAAAGTCTAATGCATTCTACAAAGCTAATTAAATCAAATGAAAGTCAAACACATTCAAACAAAACGTTTTGAATCAAATGAAAGTCAAACACATTCAAACAAAACGTTTTGAATCAAATGATAGTCAAACAGATTCAAACAAAGCTTTTTGAATCAAATGAAAGTCAAATGCATTCAACAAAGCTGATTGAATCAAATGAAAGTCCAATGCATTTTTAAAAAGCTAATTGAATCAAATGAAAGTCAAATGAATTTTTAAAAAGCTAATTGAATCAAATGAAAGTCAAACTCATTCAAACAAATCTAATTGAATCAAATGAAAGTCTAATGCATTCTACAAAACTAATTGAATCAAATGAAAGTCTAATGCATTCTACAAAGCTAATTGAATCAAATAAAAGTCAAACACATTCAAAAAAAGCATTTTGAATCAAATGAAAGTCAAATGCATTCAACAAAGCTATTTGAATAAAATGAAAGTCAAACACATTCAAACAAAACTAATTGAATCAAATGAAAGTCTAATGCATTCTACAAAACTAATTGAATCAAATAAAAGTCAAACACATTCAAACAAAGCTTTTTGAATCATATGAAAGTCAAATGCATTCAACAAAGCTAATTGAATGAAATGAAAGTTAAATGCATTCTACAAAGCTAATTGAATCAAATGAAAGTCATACTCATTCAAACAAAGCTAATTAAATCAAATGAAAGTCTAATGCATTTTACAAAGCTAATTGAATCAAATGAAAGTCAAATGGATTCTACAAGGCTCATTGAATGAAATGAAAATCAAACATATTCAAATAAAGCTAATTGAATCAAATGAAATTCTATTACATTATACAAAGCTTATAGAATCAAATGAAAGTTAAACACATTTAAACAAAGCTTTTTGAATCAAATGAAAGTCAAATGCATTCTACAAAGCTAATTAAATCAAATGAAAGTAAAACACATTCAAACAAAGCTAATTGATTCAAATAAAAGTCAAACACATTCAAACAAAGCTTTTTGAATCATATGAAAGTTAAATGCATTCCACAAAGCTAATTGAATTAAATAAAAGTCAAAGGCATTCTACAAAGTTTATTGAATCAATTGAAAGTGAAAAGCATTCAAACAAAGCTAATTGAATCAATTGAAAGTCAAACACATTCAAACAAAGCTAATTAAATCAAATAAAAGTCTAATGCATTCTACAAAACTAATTAAATCAAATGAAAGTCAAACACATTCAAACAAAACGTTTTGAATCAAATGAAAGTCAAACACATTCAAACAAAACGTTTTAAATCAAATGATAGTCAAACAGATTCAAACAAAGCTTTTTGAATCAAATGAAAGTCAAATGCATTCAACAAAGCTGATTGAATCAAATGAAAGTCCAATGCATTTTTAAAAAGCTAATTGAATCAAATGAAAGTCAAATGAATTTTTAAAAAGCTAATTGAATCAAATGAAAGTCAAACTCATTCAAACAAATCTAATTGAATCAAATGAAAGTCTAATGCATTCTACAAAACTAATTGAATCAAATGAAAGTCTAATGCATTCTACAAAGCTAATTGAATCAAATAAAAGTCAAACACATTCAAAAAAAGCATTTTGAATCAAATGAAAGTCAAATGCATTCAACAAAGCTATTTGAATAAAATGAAAGTCAAACACATTCAAACAAAACTAATTGAATCAAATGAAAGTCTAATGCATTCTACAAAACTAATTGAATCAAATAAAAGTCAAACACATTCAAACAAAGCTTTTTGAATCATATGAAAGTCAAATGCATTCAACAAAGCTAATTGAATGAAATGAAAGTTAAATGCATTCTACAAAGCTAATTGAATCAAATGAAAGTCATACTCATTCAAACAAAGCTAATTAAATCAAATGAAAGTCTAATGCATTTTACAAAGCTAATTGAATCAAATGAAAGTCAAATGGATTCTACAAGGCTCATTGAATGAAATGAAAATCAAACATATTCAAATAAAGCTAATTGAATCAAATGAAATTCTATTACATTATACAAAGCTTATAGAATCAAATGAAAGTTAAACACATTTAAACAAAGCTTTTTGAATCAAATGAAAGTCAAATGCATTCTACAAAGCTAATTAAATCAAATGAAAGTAAAACACATTCAAACAAAGCTAATTGATTCAAATAAAAGTCAAACACATTCAAACAAAGCTTTTTGAATCATATGAAAGTTAAATGCATTCCACAAAGCTAATTGAATTAAATAAAAGTCAAAGGCATTCTACAAAGTTTATTGAATCAATTGAAAGTGAAAAGCATTCAAACAAAGCTAATTGAATCAATTGAAAGTCAAACACATTCAAACAAAGCTAATTAAATCAAATAAAAGTCTAATGCATTCTACAAAACTAATTAAATCAAATGAAAGTCAAACACATTCAAACAAAACGTTTTGAATCAAATGAAAGTCAAACACATTCAAACAAAACGTTTTAAATCAAATGATAGTCAAACAGATTCAAACAAAGCTTTTTGAATCAAATGAAAGTCAAATGCATTCAACAAAGCTGATTGAATCAAATGAAAGTCCAATGCATTTTTAAAAAGCTAATTGAATCAAATGAAAGTCAAATGCATTTTTAAAAAGCTAATTGAATCAAATGAAAGTCAAACTCATTCAAACAAATGTAATTGAATCAAATGAAAGTCTAATGCATTCTACAAAACTAATTGAATCAAATGAAAGTCTAATGCATTCTACAAAGCTAATTGAATCAAATAAAAGTCAAACACATTCAAAAAAAGCATTTTGAATCAAATGAAAGTCAAATGCATTCAACAAAGCTAATTGAATAAAATGAAAGTCAAACACATTCAAACAAAACTAATTGAATCAAATGAAAATCTAATGCATTCTACAAAACTAATTGAATCAAATAAAAGTCAAACACATTCAAACAAAGCTTTTTGAATCATATGAAAGTCAAATGCATTCAACAAAGCTAATTGAATGAAATGAAAGTTAAATGCATTCTACAAAGCTAATTGAATCAAATGAAAGTCATACTCATTCAAACAAAGCTAATTAAATCAAATGAAAGTCTAATGCATTTTACAAAGCTAATTGAATCAAATGAAAGTAAAATGGATTCTACAAGGCTCATTGAATGAAATGAAAATCAAACATATTCAAATAAAGCTAATTGAATCAAATGAAATTCTATTACATTATACAAAGCTTATAGAATCAAATGAAAGTTAAACACATTTAAACAAAGCTTTTTGAATCAAATGAAAGTCAAATGCATTCTACAAAGCTAATTAAATCAAATGAAAGTAAAACACATTCAAACAAAGCTAATTGATTCAAATAAAAGTCAAACACATTCAAACAAAGCTTTTTGAATCATATGAAAGTTAAATGCATTCCACAAAGCTAATTGAATTAAATAAAAGTCAAAGGCATTCTACAAAGTTTATTGAATCAATTGAAAGTGAAAAGCATTCAAACAAAGCTAATTGAATCAATTGAAAGTCAAACACATTCAAACAAAGCTAATTAAATCAAATAAAAGTCTAATGCATTCTACAAAGCTAATTAAATCAAATGAAAGTCAAACACATTCAAACAAAACGTTTTGAATCAAATGAAAGTCAAACACATTCAAACAAAACGTTTTGAATCAAATGATAGTCAAACAGATTCAAACAAAGCTTTTTGAATCAAATGAAAGTCAAATGCATTCAACAAAGCTGATTGAATCAAATGAAAGTCCAATGCATTTTTAAAAAGCTAATTGAATCAAATGAAAGTCAAATGCATTTTTAAAAAGCTAATTGAATCAAATGAAAGTCAAACTCATTCAAACAAATGTAATTGAATCAAATGAAAGTCTAATGCATTCTACAAAACTAATTGAATCAAATGAAAGTCTAATGCATTCTACAAAGCTAATTGAATCAAATAAAAGTCAAACACATTCAAAAAAAGCATTTTGAATCAAATGAAAGTCAAATGCATTCAACAAAGCTATTTGAATAAAATGAATGTCAAACACATTCAAACAAAACTAATTGAATCAAATGAAAGTCTAATGCATTCTACAAAACTAATTGAATCAAATAAAAGTCAAACACATTCAAACAAAGCTTTTTGAATCATATGAAAGTCAAATGCATTCAACAAAGCTAATTGAATGAAATGAAAGTTAAATGCATTCTACAAAGCTAATTGAATCAAATGAAAGTCATACTCATTCAAACAAAGCTAATTAAATCAAATGAAAGTCTAATGCATTTTACAAAGCTAATTGAATCAAATGAAAGTCAAATGGATTCTACAAGGCTCATTGAATGAAATGAAAATCAAACATATTCAAATAAAGCTAATTGAATCAAATGAAATTCTATTACATTATACAAAGCTTATAGAATCAAATGAAAGTTAAACACATTTAAACAAAGCTTTTTGAATCAAATGAAAGTCAAATGCATTCTACAATGCTAATTAAATCAAATGAAAGTAAAACACATTCAAACAAAGCTAATTGATTCAAATAAAAGTCAAACACATTCAAACAAAGCTTTTGAATCATATGAAAGTCAAATGCATTCCACAAAGCTAATTGAAATAAAAAAAAGTCAAAGGCATTCTACAAAGTTTATTGAATCAATTGAAAGTGAAAAGCATTCAAACAAAGCTAACTGAATCAATTGAAAGTCAAACACATTCAAATAAAGCTAATTAAATCAAATAAAAGTCTAATGCATTCTACAAAGCTAATTAAATCAAATGAAAGTCAAACACATTCAAACAAAACGTTTTGAATCAAATGAAAGTCAAACACATTCAAACAAAACGTTTTGAATCAAATGATAGTCAAACAGATTCAAACAAAGCTTTTTGAATCAAATGAAAGTCAAATGCATTCAACAAAGCTGATTGAATCAAATGAAAGTCAAATGCATTTTTAAAAAGCTAATTGAATCAAATGAAAGTCAAATGCATTTTTAAAAAGCTAATTGAATCAAATGAAAGTCAAACTCATTCAAACAAATGTAATTGAATCAAATGAAAGTCTAATGCATTCTACAAAACTAGTTGAATCAAATGAAAGTCTAATGCATTCTACAAAGCTAATTGAATCAAATAAAAGTCAAACACATTCAAAAAAAGCATTTTGAATCAAATGAAAGTCAAATGCATTCAACAAAGCTAATTGAATCAATTGAAAGTCAAACACATTCAAACAAAACTAATTGAATCAAATGAAAGTCTAATGCATTCTACAAAACTAATTGAATCAAATAAAAGTCAAACACATTCAAACAAAGCTTTTTGAATCATATGAAAGTCAAATGCATTCAACAAAGCTAATTGAATGAAATGAAAGTTAAATGCATTCTACAAAGCTAATTGAATCAAATGAAAGTCATACTTGTTTCGGGGTTTTCTGATGTCCTGCGGGAGAGTTACAATTCCGAGACTGGAACCGGACGCCTGTACCTGCAAAATAACGGAGACTCCTGAGAGCTCCGCCTCCAACGGTCAAGTTAGTACCTGATTAAGGAGTAATCAATACAGAAATTAAAGTAATGAGATCTCTCTAGGTGAGAGTGCTTAGTGTTGGTAATCTGCGTCGTTAGCGAGATTAGCCGGTTGTTAATAACTCTGTTCTTCTCTGCTTGATTTCTTGATTATTCGATTCCTTGATTAATGAGGATTAATCGAGTATTTATAGCCTTGAGAAGCGTGCAACTCTCTAGGTTTAAGGTAAACCTAGGGCTGATCGGGCCTCTAGACTGAATTGGGCCTTGATGGCCGGTTTTCCCATTTGGCATGGGTGGACACGTGGCGTGTCTAAATTGGTCAGTAGAGGACGTATCTGTGATTGACACGTGGCAGGCTCCTGTTGGCCTTCGTGAAGGACACGTGGCGGAACCTGGTTGGTCCACTTGTCAGACGGTGATTGGTGGATAAAAATCCCCTAATCATTTGCCCCTCACAGGTGGCACGTGACTGGTCACGTGTCGCCTGTGACAGGTGTCGCACGGTGACAGGCGACGGCCTGTTACAGGTGTCATCTTGCAAACGGCCGAGAGATTTTCCCGCCCACATTTTGAATTTGGAAGCGACCTTTCGCCTTCTCACCTTGCCTATATAAGGAAGTGCTGACTTCGGTCATTTTCACATTTGAGAACTTTGCGAGAACATTCGGACCCCTGAACTTGCTCTGACATTTCGGACTTTTTCTGCCTACCGCCTGTTCTGACAAGCCGACTGACCCGAACTTCCAGGACTTCATCAACCGTCACTCGTTCAGGTAACTCAGTTCTCTTACTCTTAATTTTCTTTTTATTTTTTGAAATGGCACCATGGAAGCACACGACACGACCTAAGTTAGTGTTCAGCCGGTCACCGGGGACGGCTGAATCTAGGACTAGGAGTGCCGCCTGCCCTTTTCTGGACCCATCTTTGCCCTTTATACAAAGTCCGACTGTATCTGTGTCTATGCAGAACGTGATGGCCAGAACAAAAAAGACTGCTATGATATCAAACTCAGACGGCTCCTCCCAAAGGGTGCTCCTTAGTGAAACATCTGACCAGGCGCCAGATGTAGAACGAGGCGACTGTCAAGCCGACAGTTCTGAGAGAGGGGCCAAGGTGTTCCCTTCCCATCTTACCGTTGACATGTCTAATTTTCCTTCTACTCCTTCTAAGGGAGAGGAGGCGGGCCCCTCTAGGAGAGGGGAGGAGTCGTCCTCCTCGGACTCGTCAGAGGACGAGTCTGAGTCCAGCTCTTCTGGACACAGTTCTCCAGGCTCAGAAGAAAAACATAGGCGCCTACAAGAGGCGAGACTTTCTCATGCAGTTGAGAAGGGGGACAATTGGGCGGAGCCATCCGCCTCTTACAGAGAGGAAAACGCCCCCTACTACTGCAGGGTACCCCGGGGCCGGATTGCAACCATGCAAGACAACGTGGCGAGCTTTATTGCTAACCACAAAATGGGCCCGGAATTTTTACTGTTTGTGCCGGATCCAGAAGACACTGTCGTCTGGCCGGCTGGTACCAGCTATGGTGACGGCTGCTTTGGCTGCTATGTGGCGGCCATCAAAGCTGGACTGCGCTTCCCATTACATCCGGTTGTTCAGCGGATTTTAGATGGGTATGATCTGGGGTTATGGCAGTTAGCCCCCAACTCTTGGGTAAACGTACTCGGCTATGTGGCCGGGTGCGAAATGTACGGGGTGGAGCCAAGCTTTGAGGCTTTCGCCCACATGAACTATCTCAGCCGGACCCCTAAGTCGGGAGGTACCGGCTGGTACCAACTAACAAGCCATAGGGGTTACCTCATGACGAGAGGTAAGGCGAACAAATGGAAGGATTGGCGGAACACCTTCCTTATTATCGAGGGTTCAGACACGGAGCTGAACAAACGCTTTAACAAGTGGAATAGGGATCCGCCTCTTCTCGCAGGCGGCCGCAGCATGCCGCCTGTTCCCCCAAAGGCTAAAAAAGAGATCCTAGACAAAGGACTCTTCAAAGTAGAGACTAGGGTGAACTCTACTTCAGGGGTACGAGAGCAAGTACCCCTAAACTGCGTCCCGAGCTTCAAGTGGCTCTATGACGAGTACTTTTTGGCCGCCTGTGGCCTCAGCAGTCGGTGCTCTAGAGGTAGCCGGCCTGACAAATACTCCGTTTTTTCACGCCTTGTTTACTTGGGATTTTTACTAACTTTGCTGTTTATTTCTTGCAGCTGACGCCATGAGTAAAATAACTGCATCTAAGACTGCGGCGGCCATGTTGCGGGCCTCGCTCATGAAGCAGTCGTATGCCGACTCCCCTAACAAAGAGGCACCCTTGGTAAACTTCGAAACCTCTTCCTCTTTTAGTTGTCTTATGCATATACTAACTCTTTTTGTTTTCAGTCTGGTACTCCAAGGGCTTCCTCTTCGCAACAGCCGGACCCCAAGGCCCGGAGGACGACTGTTGCAAGCTCTCCTGGGTCTTCCAGGAAAACAGTGGCGGCTGAGAAGCAGCCGGCCACTTCTTCAAAAACCCAGGCGGGGCCGCCTAGATGTATGGACCCTCACTTGTAAAAACTCACCCTTGCTTCCTTCTTGACTAGGTCTAACTTGTTTTTTTTCTTTCGCTTAATGCAGCCGGCCCCCAGGGACTTGACTTGGTTGAGGTAGCCAAGTCTATGGTTAAAGTAGTTCCTCCATCTGACAGGGAGGCGGTCAGGGGTGCCGGCACCCTTGACCTTGATGGAATTTCAGGGGTCCTTGCTGAGGTATACTTAGTATATTTTTGAGCTTTTGAGTTCCAGGACGCCTGTTAACTTTTTATTTGGAAACTGACGCCTGTTTTTTCTTTGTACTTAGGCCCTGCTCCGAGTCAACAGCCTTCGCAAGCCGATTGATCGGAAAAACAAAGAGGTAAAGGCCGCAAAAGCTATGGCCGCCTCCTGCTGTGATAAGGCAATGTTTCAAATTGCCCAAAATGAAGTACTGACCATTGATCTTCTTTATTATTAGGCGCAGGCTACCGCCGCTGTTCGGGCCCAGTTAGAGGCGGCCCAAAAGAAGGTTGACGAGCTGGAGGCGACCGTCACCAACCTTAAGGCCGAGCTAAAACCTCTTCGCCAAAAAATGCACTCTTACGAAGCCATGGAGAAATCTTTGGCCAACGTAAAAGAACGCCTGGTGAACCAAGAGAAGAGTCTTACCCAAGCGCTCTCGGATAAGGCCGAGCAAGAGAAACAAGAGCTCGTCCGGGAGATGGTGGAAGACTCCGCTCAAATCCAGCGCATGACCTGGGAACGACTGTTCCCCAGTGCCGACTTTGCCTCATGGGAAAGAACGTACCGCCAGTGTTCGGAAATATATAATCAACAGATCCTGGCGGCTGCTGAAGAAGAGGCGTTGGACGGTGCGTTGGAGGAGGAAGAGCCGGTTGTGGCGCTTGTGCCACTTGGGGGTAAGGCATCAAAAGAGGGTGCAGCTAAGGCCGAGTCCAGCAAGAAGAGTGCTGACCAGGCGGCAGCTGCTGATACTGAACTGCCCCCTTCTTAAGCTTTTAAGTATTTTTTCACGGCCTGCGTGCCGTTTGATTTGTAATTACCCGGCCAGGGGGCCGGGGTTTTGAATATTCTGCTGGTCTTTAATGGCCGGCTCATTTTTAATCAAATTCTTGTTTTGGTTCAAATTTGTCTAAGTATTTTTAATTTGTTCACTAGACCGACTGTTGTGTATGGCCGAACGTTAAGACAGGTACAAATAGTAAGTATGCCGCCTATGCCCCTGGACGACTGGTTGTCTGTTTCCAGGATAGATGATCAGTCGGCCATTTATTCAACCGGTATTCGAACTCTTTATTCAATTTGTCTGACCAAGTAAATAGAATTACCTAGTCGCCAAGGAATTAAGTAGGAAAACAAGCGGCGGGTACCGGTTGTTTCCCTTTATTGCCAATGTTGGCTTTTAACTCGTAATTTGTTAACCTAGCAAGAGTATTGGTTGAGAGCCTTTGTTTATTAAAAACAAGTGGACGACTCATACCTTTTAGGCTCCATACTAAGTTTGAGTGACTATTCAGTTAACATAGGAGTTACTTAGTCTTCGTCACAATCTTGATTGAGTAGTAGAGGTACCAGGCGGCGTAGGCCGGCTAGATCCCTTGATTCGCCAATGTTTGTTGGCTGTTAACTCAATAGGTTATCCAGTAGGAATAGGGGTTCGAGTGCCCATGTTTGTTTAAAACAGGCGGACGACTCAAACTTTTTAGATTCCATACCAAATTTGAAGGAGTGACTATGAGTTAACTTTGGAGTTACTCAGTCGCCGTCACTTTTGTTTGAGAAGTAGAGGTACCAGGCGGCGTAGGCCGGCTAGACCCCTTGATTCGCCAATGTTTGTTGGCTATTAACTCAATAGGTACCCCCTGCATTTATCCCAAGTAATACAGGCGGTCATCTGACTCAGATGTCAACTGCTACCACTGGTTTGGTTAGTGATAGAGTTATCCTTGTCTCAAAAACGGCTACGTGGTTGCCCTTGGGGACAGTCGTATAGGTGCCGTGTAATTAGTTTATAGAACAATGTTCCACCCAAAAGGGAGCTGCTCTCTGCGACGAATTTCATCCGGAGGGATGCCGTCGGACGCCTGCTATGATGTTGGGACAGGTCGAATTAGTTTTGTAGATTTGATCAGATGGCTTGGCGCCTGGTCTGATCATTCGGCCGGTGGCCTTGGTAAGTTCTTGGTGAACGTAAGTGCTAAGTAAAAGAAGGGTAGCCGCCTGTTAGGCACAGGGTCGGCCAGGCCCTAATCTTTTTAGCTAAGTATTGTGAGTAAAATACTCAATGGAGAGTAGCCGACTGTAAAGGTACAGACGGCATGCCCCTCTGAAGATAGAGTGAAAAACTCAATGGAGAGTAGCCGACTGTAAAGGTACAGACGGCATGCCCCTCTGAAGATAGAGTGAAAAACTCAATGGAGAGTAGCCGACTGTAAAGGTACAGACGGCATGCCCCTCGTAATACAAAATTGAATAGTAAGTGAAAACTTTATTAAGTAGCTCTTTACTTTACATTATTCAGAAGAAATATATTTTAAGGTTATCTACATTCCAGGTTCGAGGCAACGGTTGTCCGTCTGGTGTTTCCAGACGGTAGGTACCGTCCCTGACTTCCGCATAGATTCGGTAGGGTCCTTCCCAGTTGGGAGTTAGTTTGCCAGACTCATTAGCCCTACCAACTGCTTCCATTTTTCTAAGTACAAAGTCCCCTACTTTGAGTGGACGCCTGTGTACTTTTTTGTTGTATGATCTAGTCATTCTCAGGCGATAGATCTCATGGCGCAAAACAGCATTGCCCCTCTTTTCAGGAAGTGAGTCTAATGCCAGGCGCATGGCTTCCCAGTTTGCCTCTTCGTCATATAGCATTACTCGAAGAGTCGGCTCGTAGTGTTCTATTGGAAGAACAGCTTTTGCACCATAAGTTAGGAGGAATGGAGTTTCTCCAGTCGCCCCTTTTTCAGTCGTCCTAATGGCCCAGAGAACATGTGGTAGTTCATCCGCCCATAGGCCGCCTGCTCGTTCAATTTTTTTCTTGAGACCGTCTGAGATGATTTTATTAAAGGCTTCTACCTGGCCGTTTTCTTGTGGACGGCCGACAGATGCAAAGTAATGTGCAATTCCTTGGTCTCCCAACCAGCTTTTGAGAACAGGCGTCTCAAATTGGGGACCATTATAAAAAACCATAGACATGGGAACCCCGAACCGAGTGATGACGTTTTTCCAAATGAATGAAATTACATCTTTCGTCTTGATTCCCTTTACAGCCTCCGCCTCTACCCATTTAGTGAAGTAGTCAACGGCAACAAGTATATACCTTCTGCCGCCTGTAGTAGGCGTATATGGACCTAGAATGTCCATGCCCCACTTAGCAAACGGTAGTGGGCTGTGAATGGTAGTGAGGTCAGTAGCCGGACGGTGAATTAATTTGCCAAACCTTTGGCACTTGTCACATTTTTTCACCATCTCCATTGCATCTGCTTCCAAAGTAGGCCAAAAGTAGCCCTGCCGCCTTGCCCTTTGAGCAAGCATCCTACCACCTATATGGGAAGCACAGAAACCAGAGTGAAGATCATCTAGTATCTCTCGTCCCTTTTCAGGAGTAACACACTTTAAGAAGGGTTGAAGGTACCCCCTCTTGTGAAGTTCTCCCTGTATCATTTCAAAACAGGAGGCTCGTTTTTTCAGTGCTGCCGCCTGTTGAGGATCATCCGGCAGTGTACCGTTTGTCAGATATGCCCTGATTGAATCCATCCAGGTTGAGCTTCTGTCTAGGATTCCAATAGGGTTTTCCTCGATGCTTCTATTCTCCATTACTTCCCAAAAAACAGTTCGAGGAGTATCGGAGGAGGCGGATGATGCTAATTTCGAAAGTGCATCTGCCTGGTTGTTTTCTGATCTCGGCACTTGGATCAGATGGAAATCCTCAATGTTGTAGCCAAGCCTAACAACTTGGTTATGGACATTTCTTTGGTTCAAGACGTAGCATCATGTATTGGTGCTATGCATTCTATCCTTGGGCAGCAAGATATTCAACCCCTTGAATTTCTTGTTGTTCTTATTAACTAGTTTATTCTAGTTCTTTTTATGCTTTGAATAAATTGTAAACTTTAGTCATTTTAAGTTTGCAAATTAGTTATATTTTTTCTTAGTTCTTTTTAGCTGATTTTAGTTCGAAAAATATTGTCACATTCACACAAAAGTACAAGTGCAAAGATACATCAAAATGGCAGCCATTTAAGCTTGGAATCCGAAATTCTTTTACAAGGAATTTCAAAGCTTTAACTTGGGTGTTACAATCAGCATCAATGAGGAGTTACAAGCTTTCATTTGAGTCTTCAAGTGGCCGTTTATTTCAGCCAGCAACTGGTACATTCAAGAGGCGTCCAAGTACATCCTTGACCACATACATTCAAGCTTAATTCAAGGCTTGAAACAAGGAGGAGTTACACTTCACTTGCTGTTTGAATTGGGCGTGAAAAGGGGAGCTGTTTCATCTCCAAGCTGCTGCTTTGTGGGCGTGAATCAAGGGGGTGTTATACTCTCTTGTTTCTGATTTTATTTCACTCATAACTTGGAGGTTACAAACCGCCATTTGCTCTTGATGTATCTAGTTAAGTAAGGCTTCTTTTATTAATGTATCTAGACAACAAAAGCTGAAATGTACTTAGCTTTAGTTTAGGCGTGTAACAAGTGAGCTGAACAGCCACTTAAGTTAGCTTGTACTTAAGGATGCTTGTTTACTATAAATAGCAAGCAAATGTGAATGAAAAAATCAGATTATTGCAAACAAAAAAGACTTGTCTTACATTCGTTTCTTGGATTAGAAACAAAAACCTGAAATTCTTGGATTTGGAATTTCGTTTCCTTTGCTTAGTTAGCTAGTTTAGGCTACTAGTTGGCTTGTGATCTTAGGAATCCAAAACGTTTCTTAGTGGTGTGACTTTATCTAAGAAGCCTTTGGTTCTTTAGCCTTATCTATCCCTTGGTTTATCCCTTGTGTATTTCGAGTGTTACTCCAAATATACAACATTTGGCGCTAGAAGGAGGGGGTCTAGCAAACAAATACCCAAACACAATACCCCAAACACATACCCAAACACAAACCATGGCCGACATCCCACCCCCTAATTGGCAAGAATATGTCAATAAGGTTGCACAAGAGAAAGAAGATATGGAGCAACGAATGCAATATTTGCAAGGTCAGTTAAGAGACCTTTCTATTAAGTTGCGCCATCAAAAAGAGGGTTTTACCAATCATAGTGATGAAGAAGTGAGTGAATCTAATTTCAATCACAATGATAGACCTTATCATGAAAAAGAAAGGTCACGGCCTAACAATGACATTAAGGCTGACATTCCGGAGTATGATGGCAAACTCGATGCTGATGAGTTTGTAGAATGGCTTAGAACGGTGGAGAGAGTGTTTGATTACAAGCAAACACCGGAAGAAAAGAAGGTGAAAATTGTAGCCTTGAAGTTGAGAAAATATGCCTCAACTTGGTGGGCTAGCGTGTGTGCCAAAAGGGAAAGGCAAGACAAAGAGAAAGTGAGATCGTGGATCAAGATGAAGAAGTTGCTGAAACAAAAGTTTCTTCCCACATACTATGTGCAAGAAAACTTTTCCAAGTTCCACAACCTCGAACAAGGTACAAAATCAGTAGAAGAATATGCTAGGGAGTTTGAAGGGTTTGTCATGAAATGTGGAGTAGAGGAAGATGAACCTCAAACATTGGTGCGCTTTTTGGGAGGGCTTGACCCAAAAATAGCCAATGTGGCCGAACTACATCCTTACTCTACCCTTGAAGAGCTCATTATCTTAGCACATAAGATTGAGCAGCAACAAAAAGCAAGAGGCAAAAGTGAATCATCACGTTTTGCATCTCAAACCTCATTTCCCCAAAAAAAGCAAACATCCAATTTCCCACCTTTAAACCCAACGTCCAATCAGCCTACTTCTAAACCACCTTCACAAAACACCCAAAATTCCAACCCAAAACCAGCCCCAAGAAGATGTTTTCGGTGTCAAGGCCTTGGACATTTGGCTAGTGATTGTCCAAATAAAAGGATTGTCACTTTGATTGAGCATGAAGAGGAGGATGAATTAGAAAATGAAGTGGACAGCAACCTTGAGGAGAATGATGAGTATGCGTGTCTTGGACCAGACGAAGGAGAATGCTTGGTGGTTCGACGCACACTAAGCAATATGGTTGGCAAAGAAGGAAGTTTGCAACGTGAGTCAATCTTTCACACTCGTTGCACCATTGGTGGAAAGGTATGTACATTGATTATTGATGGAGGTAGTTGTACCAATGTAGCTTCACAAGTAATGATAGACAAGCTGAAACTTAAAACCGTTCCTCACCCTAAACCTTATGTGATTCAATGGCTAAATCATGGTAAAGGGATTCAAGTAACACAACAAGTCTTGTTATCATTTAGCATTGGTAAAACTTATGAAGAAAAATTGTGGTGTGATGTTATACCTATGAGTGCATGTCATATTTTACTTGGTAGACCTTGGTTATTTGATAGGCGTGTGATGCATGATGGGTATAAAAACACATATTCCTTCACTAAGGATGGACGGAAAATACTTCTTACCCCCCTAAACCTCAAAAACGATCACCCCATATCCACACCCCCTACTTCCCTTACCACTCTCATAAAATCAGAATTGCATGAGTATAAAGCTCACAAACAATTCATTTTAAGCCAACTTGATGCCCCTTCCAAACCGTCACAAGAAGAGCCACACCCACTCCTCACCCCTCTTCTCAAAACCTTTTCCTATGTTTTCCCCGAAGACATTCCCCTTGGCTTACCCCCAAAACGTGACACACAACACAAAATTGATCTTGTTCCCGGTTCAATGCTCCCAAACAAACCAGCCTATGCAACTTATGATGCTACTCCTGTTGCTAACTTGTTTTTCAATGAGATTGTTCGTTTACATGGTGTACCTAAATCCATGGTGAGTGATCGTGATCCAAAATTTCTAAGTCATTTTTGGCTTACATTATGGAGGAAGATGGGCACGAAATTGAACTTTAGCACTTCAAGTCATCCTCAAACGGATGGTCCAACCGAAGTGACTAATAGAACTTTGGGATCCTTGCTGCGGTCTTTGGCTACTAAACGTCCCAAGCAATGGGAAGAGATGCTTTACTATGATGAGTTTGAAGAGTTGCCGAGTTTGAGGGCAAACTCTTTTCAAGAAGGGGGGAATGTTGTAGCCAAGCCTAACAACTTGGTTATGGACATTTCTTTGGTTCAAGACGTAGCATCATGTATTGGTGCTATGCATTCTATCCTTGGGCAGCAAGATATTCAACCCCTTGAATTTCTTGTTGTTCTTATTAACTAGTTTATTCTAGTTCTTTTTATGCTTTGAATAAATTGTAAACTTTAGTCATTTTAAGTTTGCAAATTAGTTATATTTTTTCTTAGTTCTTTTTAGCTGATTTTAGTTCGAAAAATATTGTCACATTCACACAAAAGTACAAGTGCAAAGATACATCAAAATGGCAGCCATTTAAGCTTGGAATCCGAAATTCTTTTACAAGGAATTTCAAAGCTTTAACTTGGGTGTTACAATCAGCATCAATGAGGAGTTACAAGCTTTCATTTGAGTCTTCAAGTGGCCGTTTATTTCAGCCAGCAACTGGTACATTCAAGAGGCGTCCAAGTACATCCTTGACCACATACATTCAAGCTTAATTCAAGGCTTGAAACAAGGAGGAGTTACACTTCACTTGCTGTTTGAATTGGGCGTGAAAAGGGGAGCTGTTTCATCTCCAAGCTGCTGCTTTGTGGGCGTGAATCAAGGGGGTGTTATACTCTCTTGTTTCTGATTTTATTTCACTCATAACTTGGAGGTTACAAACCGCCATTTGCTCTTGATGTATCTAGTTAAGTAAGGCTTCTTTTATTAATGTATCTAGACAACAAAAGCTGAAATGTACTTAGCTTTAGTTTAGGCGTGTAACAAGTGAGCTGAACAGCCACTTAAGTTAGCTTGTACTTAAGGATGCTTGTTTACTATAAATAGCAAGCAAATGTGAATGAAAAAATCAGATTATTGCAAACAAAAAAGACTTGTCTTACATTCGTTTCTTGGATTAGAAACAAAAACCTGAAATTCTTGGATTTGGAATTTCGTTTCCTTTGCTTAGTTAGCTAGTTTAGGCTACTAGTTGGCTTGTGATCTTAGGAATCCAAAACGTTTCTTAGTGGTGTGACTTTATCTAAGAAGCCTTTGGTTCTTTAGCCTTATCTATCCCTTGGTTTATCCCTTGTGTATTTCGAGTGTTACTCCAAATATACAACACTCAAGGGAGCCGACTGCTTGTCGGACCTCCTGTAAATACTTGATCATGGCCGGATCTGTTGCTTCGTATTCGCCATTGTACTGACTCACTATCAATTGTGAATCAGAACAGGCGTCTACTTTTCTTGCCCCTGCCGCCTTGCACATGCGGATCCCGGCTAGTAAAGCTTCATATTCTGCCTCATTGTTTGAAGCCTGAAAACTGAAGCGTAGAGCATACTCGAACCTGTCGCCCTCTGGAGATTGACATACGACGCCTGCTCCACAACCGTTTGAAGTAGAGCTTCCGTCCACATATACCTTCCAGACTTGGTCTGGAACTTGAGAGTCAGGAGGACGAGTCATCTCTACAATAAAGTCAGCAAAGGCTTGCCCCTTCACTGCTTTTCTAGGCTCGAAAGTAACTTCGAGACTCTGCATTTCTATGGCCCATTTGATCATTCGTCCGGACGACTCCATGGTGGTAAGGGGCCGCTTGATTGGTTGGTCGGTATACACGACGACTGCATGTGCCAGAAAGTAGGGCTTCAATTTTTTAACAGCCATGAAGAGTGCAAGACCAAATTTCTCCACTAGGGGATACCTCAACTCGACATTTTTCAGTACGTGACTGACAAAGTAGACCGGGAGTTGACAGCCGTCCCTTTCAGCAAGGAGCACAGCGCTTAACGCATGATCAGAGACGGCCAGGTACATGTAGAGATTTTCTTTGGGCAAAGGGCTGACCAGCCTCGGCAAGGAATGCAAGTGAACCTTTAATTTCTGGAAGGCGGCCTCAGCATCCGGCCCCCATTCAAACCTTGCCTTTTTCTTAATTGCCTGGAAAAAGTATAGGCATTTGTCGCCTGATCGGCTTAGGAATCTCCCAAGGCCGCCAGACAACCTGTTAACTTCTGAACCTCTCGGACGGTACGAGGCGACTGCATATCAATGACCGCCTGTACCTTCTCAGGGTTCGCCTCTATTCCTCTCTGGTTGATAAGGAATCCGAGAAATTTCCCAGACTCAACTCCAAATACACATTTCTTGGGATTGAGCATGACATGGTGCCGCCTGAGTGTGGCGAAAGTTTCTCGGAGGTCCGTCAGATGATCTTTCTGAAGTTTAGTCTTGACAATCATATCATCAATATATGCCTCGACGTTTCTCCCAATCTGATCAAAGAACACTGTGTTTATCATTCGTTGGAAGGTAGCCGGGGCATTCTTAAGACCAAACGGCATGACCGTGTAACAGTATAATCCCTGATCAGTGACGAAGGCCGTCTTCTCCTGATCCTTCTTCCATAAAGGAATTTGATGGAAACCAGAATAAGCGTCCATAAAACTCATCAAGGCATGGCCGGCTATTGAGTCGACCAGATTATCAATTTTAGGCAGAGGGTAACTGTCTTTGGGGCACGCCTTGTTCAAGTCTGTGTAGTCTACACACATTCGCCAGGTGCCATTCGGCTTTTTAACAAGCACCACATTTGCAACCCAATCTGGGAAGTAACATTGCCGAATGAACCCTGCATCAAGTAATTTTTTGACTTCGGCGGCTGCCGCCTGACCTCTTTCTTCACCATGGTTCCGCTTCTTTTGTCGTACCGGCTTCTTTTTCGGATCCACAGCGAGTTTATGTACTGCCAGATCAGGACTAATGCCTGGCATTTCATGGACTTCAAACGCAAAGATGTCCTTGTATTCTTTCAACAGGTTGTGAAAGTCATCACCAAGGTTTCTCAGAGCAGTCGTCCCAACTTTGACTGTTCGGTCAGGACGGGAGTCGTCTAATATCAGGTCCGCATGCTCACCAGCCGGCTGAGGGCGGAACTCATCCGGCCGGTCCTCTACCAATGATTGCTATTTTCTTGCTTTTCTTGCGGACTCTGTCTGGGGCGCCTTTCTCTTTTTGTCGCCTGTTTCTTGAACAGGCGCACTCTCCTTGACGTTGTCAAGGTCTGTTTTCTCTCCACTTGACCCAGTGGCCATAACAGTGGGCTTGACATCCGAGAGATAGCACTCTCGGGCCATCCTCTGATCTCCCCTTAGGGAGCCGACTGTTCCATTATCCCTTTCAAACTTAAGCAGCATAAGTGACGGGATTATAACAGCCTTGGAATTATTCAGGGTTGGTCGACCCAGAATCATGTTGTAGGCCGAGAGTTCCTCTACTACTAGGAACCGGACTACCATGTGTCGTCCCTCCCCTTTTTCGCCCAGGCGAATGGGTAGATCTACTCGTCCCAGTGGGTGGACGACTCCTCCTCCAAACCCTATTAAAGGGTGGGAGGCCGGATGTATGCAGTCCGTCTGATATTTCAGTTTTGACAGACATTTGTTGCTGATGAGATCTGAGGAGCTCCCGGTATCTATGAGGATTCGGCCAACTCTCTGGTTGGCCACTTTACATTCAATAACAAGAGGGTCGTCATGCGGCCCCCTTATTCCTCCTAGATCCTCTTCAGTGATGACAATCTCAGGAAATGTATATTTGGACGGCCGTTCTTGGTGAACGGAATTTACATCTAACCGCCTTATATTATCTTTGTTGCCCCTAATAGTGGGGCCGCCTCCTGAGAAGCCGCCTGCAATGGTGTAGACGACTGCATCATCTGTATCGGAACTGTCGGCCTGTTGATTCTTTTTGGCCGACTGCTTTTTTGAGGAAGTGTTCCCCGTAGATTTCTTGACATAAGTGTCAAGATCACCTTGATCAGCCAAGCGGTCTAGGTACCGCATGAGACTGATGCAGTCATTGGTGTGATGACCAACGTCATCATGATAAGCACAGATTTTGTCTTGGTTCCGGTTGCTTGCAGAACCCTTCATGGGGAGCGGCTTCTCAATTGAGAGCTGTCCCTTTATTTCTTTTAGGATAAACTGGTTATCCTTGTTAAACACATACTTTGGGGAGTATGGTTTGAATTCTTTCTTCTTTTTCTGGGCCGGCTGTTTAGAGGAATCAGCCGCCCAGACCTCTTTTCTTTTCTCATCTTTGTTGGACGACTGTTTCTGTCGTCCCTCTCTTTTGTCGAACCTCTTCCCGTCCGACTGTTTCATCGTACACAGATCAGTCGCCTGTATATAGGCTTCTGCTTCAATCAAGGCCTCTTGAAGAGTCGCCACCCTTTTTCGAACTAAATCAAATTTGAAGGTAGACCCGTCTTTGAGACCTCTAAAAAAGTCAGTATAAGCTACCTCATCCGGTAACCCTTGAATCTGTATTCTCATCAGGTTGAACCGCCTGATGTAGGAACGAAGCCCCTCCTTCTCGCCCTGCTGAATTGTTCCCAAATCAAGGGTCGTTTTCTTCGCAGGGATGTTCATTGCGAAGTTGGAGGCAAATAAGTAAGCAAGCGTCCTGAAGCTGTTTACACAACCAGTCTGCAGGTTGCCGAACCATTGCTGTGCAATTCCCTTGAGAGTCGCTGGGAAACACTTGCACCAAGTGGGATCATCCAACCCTTGAAGGTACATCAGGTTGGTGAATGCCATCAGATGGTCTTCTGGGTTAGTAGTGCCGTCATAGGCGCCTACTAGAACATTTTTTACTTTGGCCGGCTGAGCGGCTTCAGTAATTTCCTTGGAGAAGGCCGACGGCTGTTCACCAAGTCTAAGCAGCCGTATCTGCCAGTCCATAGGTTGGACGTTTTTTGCTGCAGGTCCACCAAATGGAGGTGGCTGCATAAAATACTGTTGTTGTGGCACAAATGGTAAGTTTGGTACCGCCTGGGCACTATGAAAGCTGGACTGACGGGAGGTGCCGCCCGACTGACTCTCATGGTACGACTGAGTATGCCTCATCGAGGCAATTCGCAAACTGTCCTGAAAATTTGAAGTAGAAGCCGACTCTGATAATCGGTCACTCTTCTTCTGCTCTAGCAGGAGCCGAGCATCTGTGAACGTTTGCTTTGACCCGTCCGCCTGAATATGACGAACCGGTTTCCTATTTCCCGTAGGATAACGGAGTTTTTGTAAAATCAAGAGCAGGTGGCTCCCGCTTCTTGGATTTAGGATGGGGAGTCGCCTCTCGCCCTTGAACTGGCTTCCTCTTCAGTGAAGTGGAAGATTTCTTGGCCGTCTGCTCCCTGACTGAAGCAGGCGGTTTTTTGTTGATCAACTCTTGAATCTCTCCCTTGAAGTCCCTCATGAAGGTCATGAGTTCGTTCCTTGTGATGGGAGCAGACCCATCAGTCGGCTGTTGCCGAGCAAGCGGTGCGCCTGCTGGCTCGCTTCCTGTTTGAAGATGCTCCCGTTCCCTCCTTTCGGTATGGCGGGTACGTCGGGCCCTTAGGGTCCCGTCTGGAGTTGTATGAGTTTCAACTTCAAATTCACTTTCGTATCATGGTCCGACTGAACTTGAGGGTCGTCTAGGGGACGCCTCTCTTCTGGAGTCGGTACAGACTTGGATGCCATCTCTGAAGTACTCTCCCCACAGACGGCGCCAAATGTTTCGGGGTTTTCTGATGTCCTGCGGGAGAGTTACAATTCCGAGACTGGAACCGGACGCCTGTACCTGCAAAATAACGGAGACTCCTGAGAGCTCCGCCTCCAACGGTCAAGTTAGTACCTGATTAAGGAGTAATCAATACAGAAATTAAAGTAATGAGATCTCTCTAGGTGAGAGTGCTTAGTGTTGGTAATCTGCGTCGTTAGCGAGATTAGCCGGTTGTTAATAACTCTGTTCTTCTCTGCTTGATTTCTTGATTATTCGATTCCTTGATTAATGAGGATTAATCGAGTATTTATAGCCTTGAGAAGCGTGCAACTCTCTAGGTTTAAGGTAAACCTAGGGCTGATCAGGCCTCTAGACTGAATTGGGCCTTGATGGCCGGTTTTCCCCATTTGGCATGGTGGACACGTGGCGTGTCTAAATTGGTCAGTAGAGGACGTATCTGTGATTGACACGTGGCAG